>NW_026614814.1:0-107503 GCF_030052815.1 Hevea brasiliensis | reverse complement strand
AACTTAGATCAAGGAACCAGAGGTTGATAACAGGAAATTTAAATGCAGGAAATTAAAATCAACTTAGATCAAGAAACCAGAGGTTGATAACAGGAAATTTAAATTGCAAGAAATTAAAATCAACTTAGATCAAGGAACCAGAGGTTGATAACAGGAAATTTAAATTGCAGGAAATTAAAATCAACTTAGATCAAGGAATCAGAGGTTGATAACAGGAAATTTAAATTGCGGGAAATTAAAATCAACTTAGATCAAGGAACTAGAGGTTGATAGCAGGAACTTTAAATGCGGGAATTTAAAATCAACTTAGATCAAGGAACCAGAGGTTGATAACAGGAAATTTAAATTGCGGGAAATTAAAATCAACTTAGATCAAGGAACCAGAGGTTGATAGCAGTAAATTTAAATGTAGGAAATTAAAATCAACTTAGATCAAGGAACCAGAGGTTGATAGCGAGAAATGTAAATTGCAGGAAATTAAAATCAGGAAATTGAAATTGCAAGAAATTAAAATCAGCAGGAAATTTAAATTGCACTCACAAAGCAAGCCTGATCCGGACACAAGAAGTTCTTCCCCAATGAAGTGTACTTAACAGAATCCCAAAGACCAATGACGAATGGAGGACGAGTTGCAAGACTTGACCTATGGCCTTGTTTCTTCAAATGCCCCATTTCTGTTTTTCAGATTTTCTCCCAAAAAGCACCCTCACGGGTTTTTACTTCCCCTTCATCTATATGGCTAGAAGTTCCCTTCAGGGTTTTCACCTCTAGTTTTTTTTTTTTTTTTAGGTCATTCCCTGCAAATCTCATAGTAAAGTACGTGAGGTTATCAATTGTCAAATCTTAATCTTATGGCAAAAATTTTAACTGATTTAAATAGCGCATTAAATAACGAGATTGCAGAAAGATAAATATAAGGGAAAGATAGAAACATGGCGAATGAAGTGTGATTTTATTACGGTTTAATATAAACAAGAAAAAGTTTCAAAGAAGAAGGGTACAAGGATAGATCTCACATATTCCCTGTGGCTGATTTTGAAATCCCTTAAATGCCATTATTTCAAGTTCTCTGAAGCCTCATGCCGTGACAGTTTCCTCTTCATCCTGGTTTCATGCCCCCCATTCCTTGTTTCTCCCTTTTGGTTCTTGGGATGCCCTTTCAGGTTTTCACCCCTAGATTTTTTTTTTTTTTTTTGCTAACTTACTTTTTCAAGGCGCCCTTTCGGATTTTCATCCTTCACTCGTTTTACAGAAAGCACCCCTTCGGGGTTTTCGCCTTCTTTCGCACATTTTGCTAGGAGCGCCCTTTCGGGTTTTCACTCCTACTCTTTTTTTTTTTTTTTTTTAGGCATAGTATTTCTTGACGGTGTCAGCATTCACAGGTCTCGGAAACTCTTCACCGTCCATGTGGGTGAAGATCAAGGCTCCTCCAGAAAATGCCTTTTTAACCACATAGGGTCCCTCGTAGGTTGGTGACCATTTGCCCTGGGGATCATTTTGATTTGGCAGTACTTTCTTCAGAACTAAGTCCCCGGGTTGGAATTCGCGTGGGCGAACGCTTTTGTCAAATGCCTTAGCCATTCTCCTCTGGTATAACTGCCCATGACATGCCGCTGTTAATCTTTTCTCATCCAACAAGTTTAACTGATCCAACCTCGATCGGATCCATTCTGACTCATCAATCCCTGATTCCTTCAGGATCCTTAGGGAAGGAATTTCAACTTCTACAGGTAATACTGCTTCCATCCCGTAAACCAGTGAGTACGGAGTTGCCCCGGTTGAGGTTCTTACAGAAGTCCGGTATGCGTGAAGAGCGTAGGGAAGCATATCATGCCAATCCCTATATGTGACTGTCATTTTTCGGATTATCCTCTTGAGGTTTTTGTTTGCAGCTTCCACCGCTCCATTCATCTGGGGACGGTATGGGGAAGAATTGAGATGTCGGATTTTGTATTGATCACATAATTTCTGGATCTTTGGACCATTGAGATTCGTGGCGTTGTCAGTGACGATTTTATTGGGGAGACCATGCCGGCAGATGATATTGCTTCTGAGAAATTTGAGAAATGTATTCTGTGTGATGTGCGCATAGGATGTCGCCTCGACCCACTTAGAAAAATAGTCGATGGCCACAAGGATGAATCTGTGCCCATTGGATGCCTTGGGATTGATGGGACCAATCACATCGATGCCCCACATTGCGAAAGGCCATGGCGAGGCGAGGTTGAACAATTTGTGAGGCGGCACATTGATCGGATCTGCATAGATTTGACACTTATGGCATTTTCGGAAATACTCGATGCAATCCTTTTCCATTGTAGTCCAAAAATATCCCCGTCGCATGATTTGCTTAGCCATCATGTGCCCATTGGCATGGGTTGCACAATTTCCCTCATGAGTCTCAAAAAGGATTTTCTTCGCCTCTTTTGCATCCACACATCTCAACAGTTCACCGTTGGACCCTCTCTTGTATAGGGTTTCACCACTGGGGAAGTATCCCAATGCTAATCTCCGAAGCATCCTCTTTTCGTTTCGGTTTGCCCCCGAGGGGAATTCTCTGGTTCTGCAGTAGACCAGGATGTCATGATACCAAGGTTTACCGTCGGGCTCTTCTTCAATCATGAAGCAGTAAGCTGGCTCATCTCTTGCTTTAATCCTCAATGCTTGAGTTATCTGCCCTTCTTCCATTTGGGCCATAACGGCTAGAGTAGCTAAAGCATCAGCAAATTGATTCTTGTCCCTACTAAGGTGAGTGAAAGAGATCTCTTCGAATTTCTTAATCAGCTCCAGTAAGTACTTCTGATATGGGATTAGCTTGGGATCCTTGGTTTGCCATTCTCCCTTGACTTGGTATATAATCAGGGCTGAGTCTCCATATACCTCCAACTTCCTGATTTTCATTTCGATGGCAGCCTGTAGTCCCATCACACAAGCTTCGTATTCCGCGACGTTGTTGGTGCAGTCAAATCTCAACTTGACAGCTATCGGAAAGTGTTTTCCATCCGGGGATATCAACACAGCTCCAATTCCATTACCGGACAAATTGACAGCTCCGTCGAAATACATTTCCCATACATCGGCTGGCCCCTCTTCTTCGCAGTCTACTTCATTAATGTGCTCATCAGGGAACTCAAAATCCAGAGCTTCATAATCCTGGATAGGATTCTCTGCTAGGAGGTCAGCGATTACACTACCTTTCACCGCTTTCCTGGTCATATAAACTATGTCATATTGGGAGAGTATAACCTGCCACTTGGCTATTCTGCCTGGCACGAATGGGCTTTCGAATACATATTTGATAGGATCCATCCTGGAGATGAGCCATGTAGTGTTTGAGGCGGTTTGCTGTCCAGGCTAATGCGCAGCAAGTCTTTTCTAAGAAAGAGTATCTTGACTCACAATCATTGAACTTTTTGCTCAGGTAATAAATAGCCCTTTCCTTTCGGCCAATATCGTCATGTTGCCCCAAAACACACCCCATGGAGTTTTGCTGGACTGCCATATACAGGATCAGAGGTCTTCCCGCCACTGGCGGAACCAACACTGGTGGGTTTGACAAGTACTGCTTGATTTTCTCAAAAGCCTCCTGGCAAACTGAATCCCACTGAGTGGAATTATTCTTCCGGAGTAGTCTGAAAATAGGCTCAGCTTTGGCAGTGAGATTAGAAATAAATCTCGAAATGTAGTTCAATTTTCCCAGGAAACTGCGCACCTCCTTTCTGTTCTTGGGGATGGCATCTCTTGAATAGCTCGAACCTTGTCTGGATCTACCTCTATTCCCTTTTCGCTCACTATGAACACCAACAATTTTCTGACCTAGCTCGAATATGCATTTGGCGGTGGTTGATTTCAACCGATATTTCTGAGTCTCTCAATTACTTTCTCGACTGCACATGACTTTCTTCTCCTCGGGATTTGATGATCATATCATCCACATACACTTCCACCTCTTTATGCATCATATCGTGGAATAATGTGACCATAGCGCGCTGATAGGTGGCACCAGCATTCTTCAACCCGAAAGGCATGACCCGATAGCAAAATACTCCCCATTGAGTGATAAAAGCGGTTTTTTTTTAGATGCCCCATCAATACACGAACACCTGCCCAATCCCGCAGCATTGTCAACTAACACATCAATGTGAGGGAGAGGGAAATCGTCTTTCAAGCTTGCTTTATTAAGATCCCTGTAGTCAACGCATACTCTGACTCTCCCGTCCTTCTTCATTACCGGGACGACGTTAGCTACCCATTGAGGATATTTGACCACTTCCAGGAACCCAGCGTCATACTGTTTCTTGACTTCATCCCAAACTTTGAGCAGTGTGTCGGGATTCATTCTTCTTAACTTCTACTTTATAGGGATTGTCCCTGGAATTAGGGGAATTTTGTGCGTCACTATCTGAGGGTCCAAACCCACCATATCATCATAGCTCCAGGAAAATACGTCGAGGAATTCTTTAAGTAGACTGATCATATCTCCCAATTCTTCACTCTCCACTACCTTAAGTTCCCTTTTTACTTCTTCTCTGCCTAAATTTATGGTGTGCGTTTCGTCTCCACGAGGCACTAGGGAGGGTTCATCCTTTTCATTGCTTTCCTTTGTAAGGTCTTCCTCAGAATCACTTGAAGTAATGGCAGTTATGGGGATTTCAAAATTAACCAGAGGAATTTCTGAGTCTATTGGATTATTAGGTGTTAATTGATGAATGGTCCTGAATGAATGCAAATAGAACATATTATAAGGATGGAATTCAGAAAGAAAGGAAAAGAGAATTGGATTTAAAATGCGCTATTAATTCATTAATATTTATGCCATAAGAAAAAGGTCCATTTACAATATTACACTT
This sequence comes from Hevea brasiliensis, assembly GCF_030052815.1. Taxonomy (NCBI): domain Eukaryota; kingdom Viridiplantae; phylum Streptophyta; class Magnoliopsida; order Malpighiales; family Euphorbiaceae; genus Hevea; species Hevea brasiliensis. The sequence goes on along the minus strand of NW_026614814.1, from coordinate 102,653 downwards.
GCTACCATGGACAAAATGATCAAGTGTAGATAACCAAAGGTACTTTACTCGAAATTGAGTACAGGGATGTCCTCTGCCGTCCAGTTGTCCAGTTCCTGCCCCTCAGCTACCGGTGAGACTAGAGCTTTGTAGAAGGAATCTAGGTGAATGACATCGATGGATAGGTCATCAGGTGATTCTTCCACATCTGCCGGATTTTCAATGACCGGTTTAGTGAAGACTTCTGTGATTCTCGGGACTACTTTCATCTTTCCCATTTTCTGATCGAATCTTCCGATCCGGCGTTTTCCTCATCCGTAATCGTCCATCCATGAAAGCATCTTCCCATAACCCAATGCAACGGCCTATCTTACGGATAGCGGTATCAGCTCCACGATCCCTTGCAAGGCAGTGCCTAGGCCTTTCCCCTCTTGATACCCATTTCTTGACATTACTTTGGCCACCATAGCCATAGCCCCCTCCTTCCCGGTATCTTGTAACTCAAGGGCCTGGAAAGAACTCTCCAACGACTCCTCAGCTGCTTCCACATAAGGAAGTGATTGCGGTTTGGTGACCAATATGGCTTCTTCACCCCTTACAGTGACGATTTTGCCGTCCTTAATGTATTTTATTTTCTGGTGCAAAGTTGAAGGAACAGCATTCGCAGAATGGATCCACGGCCTCCCCAACAACATAGTGTAGGCCGGCTTAATGTTCATCACCTGAAACGTGACGTTGAAAGTACATGCACCGACTTGGATTGGCAAGTCAATGTCTCCCAGCACTTCTCTCCTTGTACCGTCGAAGGCTCTCACCACCATAGCACTCTGACGTATATCAGATTGGTCGACCGGCAGCCTGGCTAAGGTAGCGCTAGGAAGTACATTGAGGGCTGATCCGTTATCGATGAGGACATTGGCCACTATACAACCCTTACATTTCACAGTTACATGCAGAGCTTTATTGTGCCCTAAGCCTGCAGGGTCTACCTCCTCTTCAGAAAAGGCTACAAAGCTGGATGCCTAGATTTGTTCTACTATCTTCTCAAACTGCCCCGGTGTGATGTCGGGGTTTACAAAGGCTTGATCCAGGATTCTCTCCAAGGCTTGTCGGTGGACTTCCGAGCTCAGGATCAGTGATAACAGTGAAATTCGGGCAGGTGTCTTCCTCAACTGCTCCACTACATCGTACTCACTCTGTTTCATTATTTGGAGCAGCAGTTCTTCCTCTTCTTTATGTTCAGCAGGGTCTGCTTCCCCTGCTTTCTCAACCTCCTCTTCTGTATTTCTTGATGACTCTCCCATTTTTACTTTCCTTTCCTCTTTTCTTTTTTTTTCGTTCCCGTAACACCTCCCACTTCGAGTTATAAACTCGACTTCTTGCTCAGGTGGAGAGGGCTTTATGGCGATAACGGGCTGAGGACTGGTTTGGGGAGTAGTGTTGCTGGTAGGTCCAGCATAAGTCATTCTGAAATGCTCATGAGGAGCAAAACATGGTTTTGGTGGTGTCGGAGGTGAGGCAAGATTAGGAGCGGATGTACTACTTGACGCTCCCTGAGTGAAAACTTGGAAATTATAGTTCCAAGGGACAGCGTGAGTATTGGTGACAGGGAGCTGGGGCGGAGTTCGGATAACCGTTACTGGCGGTGAGGCTACCGGGGGTGAGAAGGTGATTCTGGGTTTGGAGGTAGAAGCAGTTTGGCTGAATCTAGTGGTATTCACTTCCCCTTCCATCTTTGACTTTGTCTGGCATCTCAGAACTTTGAGGGATAACAAGTTTTGGACCTCTTGTTTGAATCCCTCACAATCTCACAGCTCATGGTCAGCTGCCCCTCCATGGTAAGGACATCTCGTATCTTTTCCCAGCCCTGATATCTGGGGGCAAAGGTGGCCTTCTCTTACTGCCATGGCAAAAATTTCTTTAAAGTAAGGAATCAGCTTGTCCACTTCCGGTGTTGATCCTTCTCCCTCAGACTCAATCATATTTACACCACTGCCCGCATTATGGTTAGGCAGTGGGTTTGAGGTAACATTGGGGAGGGAACCATTTCCCTCAATTTTCAGCCACCCGTTTCGGATTAAAGCGTGCACTCTCCCCCTGAGTGCACCGCAGTTGTCAGTTGAATGCCCTTGTGCCCCTCCATGGTACTCACAACGGCAAGGCATCATACCACCCGGGTATGGCTACTGGATCGGGTCTAGGGGAACTGGTACAATTTGGTTTATACCGACAAGGTATCGGTATATTTCACTGAGAGGGAGGGGAAGAGGTGGATCAGGGTTTCTTGGGGGTCTTGGGTTGTTTTGTGGTGGTCTTGGTTGAGCAGGAGGAGGAGGTGGTCTTGGTTGGTAATTTGTAGGTGAAGAGTATTATGGGTGTGGGTGTGGATAATTAGGGAAAGGAGGTGGAATGTTGGTGACTGTTTGGCCATGAGGGGGAGGATATGGCCGAAAATTGTTTTGAGGGAATGGGGAATAATTGTTTTGACGGGTGACAGAATGCACATCACCCTCCTTCTTCTTGCCAAAGCTGGCAGTCTTCTTTGCAGGGTTCTCAGCCAACTCCTGCAACCGTCCCATTCTTTGATTGGCCTCTATTCTTTCACCGGCCTGTATGATGTCAGAGAAGCTGTTGGAAGTGTTTCCAATCATCAAGTTGAAGTAGGGAGCCTTCAAAGTCTCGATAAATAGAGAGCATAGCTCATTATCGATCACCAGGGGATGTACTTCTGCCGCCTTTTCTCTCCATCTCTGGGCATACTCCTTGAAGCTTTCCCGGTCTTTCTGCACCAGATTTTGAAGATCCCTCCTTGTGGGGGCCACATCGCAGTTAAATTTGTACTGCTTCAAAAAGGCCTCGGCTAAATCCTTCCAGGAGCGCAGTCTGCTCCTGTCTAACTGAACGCACCACCTCAGGGCTACTCCGGAGAGGCTCTCATGAAAGAAGTGGATTAACAGTCTGTCATCATCTGTCATAGAGGACATCTTGGCAATATAGGTGGCCAAATGAATTCGAGGGTCCGAATTCCCAGTATACTTGTCAAAATCGAGGACCTTGAATTTGGGCGGCACCACCACATCCGGTACTAATCTTAGTGATGCCACGTCAACTGAGCCATACATATTCAGGCCCTCTATAGCTCTCAATCTCTCTTCCAGAGCGGACAGCTTCTCATTTTCTCTCGTCTTACTTTCTCCTCCTGTTGTGTGAGGTACTCCCCCGACTGGGAAATGAGGGGCAAAATGAATTGGAGGGTTCGGGACCGAAAGGGATGGTTCGGCATTCGCGATGGCTGGATAATAAGAGAACGGAGGTTCATTATTTAGTGGAACCGGATTGGCAGTGACCGTCGGATCCTGGATTGGTGGCTGGAAAGTGAAAGAGGTTGAAGCGTAGTGAGAATCAACCGTTGTAGGAGGTGGGGGAGGTAATGGTAGGTTAAGGTCTGAAGCTAGCTTATTTTGGGACATCTCCCTCATCAGCTTCATAAGTTCTGAAACCTGGTCTTTTAGTTCAGACACTTGCCCCTGTAGGTTCTGTACTTGTTCCTGATCTTCCATTAGTTTTCTTGTTCGAGATCTTGTTAAGTACACTCGCTGGGGTTGAATCGCGTGCTTGGTCAGACTTGCCTTGTTCGAAGCAATGTTGTTTTTCTGTAAGGAGCCAAAAAAGAAATTTTTTAGTGAATTTTGATCAAAATTAAATAGGGTCCTGATGTGGACGAAGGATACGGTGGCATTTGAGAGCCAGGAATGAAATCCGTTGAAGGATGACTGCATCACTTTTATCATGGCATCGCTCAATAGTCTGACTGTGAATGACCGGATTGAATGCGTATTTATGATACTGTCCACATAGCGCATTCAATTTTTCATATAACCCTAGTGAGGGAGTTCCTACGGGAGTCATATTATTCATTCACAAATTTACTAAACAAGGGTCCAAAAATCATTTCATTAACCGAATAATTTGTACACCGTGTTCTTTACATCGGCCTAGGCTCTGGGAGGTTTTTTATAATGAGATGACATTTTCTGAGATACTCATATAACCTTTCTTCTTGCTTGGCAGGGTTGAATGCTTTTAGAGCATACTCGGATTCAGGTAGGAGTTCTTGCTTTCCCTGTGCTATCGTTCTTTCTAGCTGGTCAACATTCTCTTTCAGCTCTTGATAGAGAGCAGCTTGTTTTTCTTTCTCTTTTCTTTCCTTAGCACATTCTTTCAAGATATCGTTGATGAGTAGTGCCTGTTCTTTTAATTCGAGCTTCTTCTTTTTGTTTTCCTGTTTATACTCTTCAACGAGTACCTCCTGGTATTTCATCTTTTCCTGAAGCTCACCATTCTGTGCTTCTACTTCTTTCATTACAGCGTGGAGAGAGTCTTTTTCCTTTTCCCACCGTATCTCTTGCTCTTCAAAACCCATCTTTTCGGCCCTTGCCACTTCCCTGAGCCTTCTTACTTTCCTCTTGAGAATCTGCTGTTTGTCCTCCAACTGTTTTATTTGTTCTTGCAGTTGCGAGTTCTCGGTATTTGCCTTTTGTAGCGAGTTTATCAAATGGCTATCAGCTTCTTCTAATAGGACGTTTCGGCGAGGGTCGCTGTCTTCGAATTCTTCAGTTGAGTGTTCTCGGTCCCTGTTAGCCCTCCATTCAAGATAATCGCGTGTGGCACTTGGACCTTTAGGCGACCTTTCCATCAGAGAGATGTTTTCCCAGGATCTGCGAGCCATTTTCAACCCTTCCTCTTCTTTGAGCTCGTGGTAGAAATGACCTTGGTGGTATTCTTCACTGTCGATTCTGGTCTGTGTCGAGCCAAACTGCCTCATTACCAATGCCGGAGTGTAACTTGTGTACCCGGTTACTCCGATTAAGGATACCGATTGATTACCTCCCGTACCGATCAAAACGGGTTGGCCTGACGTCCACAGCTTCTTCCAACAATATTCATGGCTATTGAAACTCAAAATCCGTTCCCGCCACTGCTGTTCATTCTTCGGACTGATTACTAACCGGGTCATCTTCTCGATGGGAGGCTGGTCAAGGTACCAGGTCAATCCTTTGGTCTCCACAGGACACATGTGGCTGATAATCCAGAGGTATAACAATTGAGAACAACACTTGATGGACCCTTTACCCTGTTGTCTGCAGTAGGTAAGGGTTAATAAGGTCTCCGCAAGAATTGCCGGTATCGGATTGACCTCCTGCCTTTCTACCGCCCAGAATACTTCCACCGTGCTGCAGGTTATGATTCCTAATGGTCCTGGGAACAAAATCAGGCCATAGATTCCCAATGCGAGTGCTACTGAAGCTTGATCCCACTGTTTCTCTTGGAGGAATTGACCTAACCGCTTCTCGAGGTAGGTCCAATACCATCCATGCGTGTTCCCTTTGACCGTTTCTTTTGACTTTGCTTCCTCCGAAGGAATACCCAACAAATGTGTTAATCGTTTCTAGGTCTGCCTATGCTCAAGGTGTAGGTAGATCCGATTCTGTGTTGAGTAAGGAATCTCCAGTAATGCCTGATATTCTTCCATAGTGGGAACTGTATCAATGTCATTGAAAGAGAATACCCCGTACTTAGGATTCCAAACTGACAGCATGGCCTTTAATGCCGGGATTTGGACCTTGACTCGCATTAGGGTTGCAATTTTCCCGTATTTCCTTTCAAATCGTGCCTTGACCTGATCGGGAAACGACCTCCATCCATTAGACAGACCCTCGAGGCTGTTCATTCTGACTTCAATTTTATTCAGATCCCATGAGGGTAGTGAGCTAGTGTGTGCCTTGAAAACATTATCTTGCGAGGGTACTGGAGTATGAGTTGACTTGGACCGAATTTTAGCATTCTGAACTTCTTCTGCCGACTGACTCGAGGATGCCATGATAAAAGTGATGCCTTATCCTTCTCACAGACTCTTGGCTTGATGATGCCTGCGGGAAAACTCGTTAGGGAGATAAATTAGGGTAATTTTGAATCATACTGTTGACAGGATGACACGTACACATTTATCAAAGTAGGAAAATGTGTAGGTGTTTTAGTAGAATTCAAGATTACCCTCACAAAAATGAACAAAAGGAAATTAAAGCAGGACAGGGTAAGAGTAAGTATGCCCCTTTTTGTCCTATGATAGGGAGACTCCTGATATCGGATGAGCGCTACCTATTTGGATAGTTCTATCTTATAAGGTAGTTTACTACGGTTTTCAGCTATTGTGATAGTTTAGCTCAAGGTCTAATTTTCTAAAAGCCACAGGTTCCCAAATTGCCCCTACTGTAAACAGTAGAGCCCTATTCTACCCCCATGATATTATCGGGAAAATTCCACGAGTATCACAGTGGATAGAACGAGTTTCAATCTGAGCAGAAGCCTTCACGGATACTAACGGGGTAAAACCCACGGTTACCGCTACATGACCCCCTCCTACTTTCCTAAAAGGGTAAGAAAGCTCGGGTATAGGACCGAAGTGTGTGAGGACATTGTGTGAGTGTTCAGTGTGTGAAGGGACACCTTTACCTCTTCCCAATATAGGGGGATTTTTTCTTTTTTTTTTTTTCTTTCCTTTTTTCAAACAATAAGCGCTGTAAGCAAAACAAGTAAAACAGTTAGCGGAATAACAATAATTAACGTATAAAATATTGCCGAATGAGCCCACTATAATTTGATCGGAAAAAATTAAATCTACTTTTGGACCTCTAGATCGGGGTTAAGTCAGTACTTCCCCAGTGGAGTCGCCAAGCTGTCGCAAGGGATTTTGCGGTCGCCTGAACGAACCCTCACCGAAGTGGGAAAGAGTGAGGAGTCGCCACCTTAGTTTTGAGGGAAACTAAAGAAAACCATTTATGAAAAATAAATTGAAATGAAATCACTTCAAGACAGAGATTTTAGGTTCGGGGTCCGTAAACGGGTGGGGAAGGTGTTAGGCACCCCACCTCGTCCCTTAATAAGGGTAAGTAGATTTAACTTTGCATTAGTTAGAAGGGCTTGAATGGACATGTTAATCCTTTTGACTAAAGGAACATTTGATTTTTCACTAAATTTGGATCACCCAGATACATAAGTAAATGAGACAACCTTAGTGAGTTACTGTTTGCGTGTTAATTTTATTTAAAAGAATTATTTTATTCAAATTTAATTTAAGAATTGGATAAGGACTCTTCTCCGAACTCTTTAATATTTATTAAAATTTTGAGTTGAGATCAGATAAGAACTCTCCTCCGATCTCTTTTAAATCATTAAAAATTTTGAGTTGAGACCGGATAAGAACTCTCCTCCGATCTCTATTTAATGTTTATTAAAATTTTGAGTTGAGACCGGATAAGAACTCTCCTCCGATCTCTATTTAATATTTATTAAAATTTTGATTTGAGACCGGATAAGAACTCTCCTCCGATCTCTATTAAGTATTTATTTAAAATTTTGATTTGAGACCGGATAAGAACTCTCCTCCGATCTCTATTTAATTAAAGTTTTGAGTTGAGAATCGGATAAGAACTCTCTTCCGATCTCTTTTAAATTAATAGGAACCTGAATGGGATCTTTCCGATCTCCCGAATTTTAATTTTAGCTACATGTCATAAGGTCCTAAAGCTAAGGATTCTGGCGTTCTAAGGTGCTGGGGATAAGGCTTCTTTTAACTGATTGATATTTTGTGACTAAAGAAGCTGGACTAAATTTTGCCGACCTCCCCTAAGGTCACTTTACCAGTACCTATTAATGTCTGATCTATTCTGTTTCGTTTACTTTGGTTTTATTCCACTTTATGGCATCTTGCCGAATTGCCGTTTACATCAGCCCAATATTGTGGCTATTTTCCTGACGTGTTATTCAGGTTCTCTCTCTTAATAGAGACCCTTAAGTTGCAGCTACCTACGTTTTACCCAACCACTTACACGCTACTAGGAGCTAGAAAACTTGCATTCAGAAATGACGAAGATTAATAAAATGATGGACTGATCACTAAGAGATAACTCGAGAGTAACATTCTTTGGAGTTCTTTTGCACAGAATGAACTTGGAGAAAATTGCATATGTAAGAAGAACAAAGAAAGTGCGAAAAGTAAACGTAAACACTTAATAAAACAGCAGTATGAGCTCTTACCTGTAAGGAGCCAAATTTATTGAAATAACTACGGGGTGACAAATAGTGATAAGACAGCGGACTGATTAGCCTGAGGGTTGATGTTCGTCGTGAACTAAAGGGTGCTTAGCTAAAATGCAATCAGATTAAGATAAAAACCGAGTGGAATGAGGTTTAGCTTGGACAATGGGAATGAAAACTGAGATGATAAAGGGCTGAAAATGAGAGTGTGACCAGATAATGATCAAACTGAAAATGTAGAGTTCCAGTATTCAGAATCCTTTTCAAAAAAACTTTAGAAAACTAGTTTCAAAAAGTCTTTCTAATCAACACTTCTAAGTAGCAGAATAACAAACTGAATGAAGTTTCAGAGTTCTTCCGCTATAATAACTACCTCTCTTTTTGCCCGCCCTTGAGCTTTTTCATGCGGTATTTATAGGAATCGTGCTCCCCATGAAGGGTCGATTTATTTTGAGGGAGATGGAGGGTCAAGATTTTGAAGGACATGATCGGATGCTTGAGAATTAAAGAGAACCGTAATGAGCAGTGAGATTATTCTTCAGAATATTTGTCCTTTTCTTCTTTCAATCTAACGGTCTCAAATCCTCTTGTCCGGAGCGATCTGAGGGCTAAGAGCGAAAGGCGCTGGTCTTGTCGTCTCCTCTCTTGATCCAAGGGCTCCGGGTTCGTCCTTACAAGTGAAATCAATGGTGGAGATTGGGATGTACAGGATCACATGACATACCACGCACTGTCAAGATTGCGGGCGATTCTTAGGCGTGCGGTGGAGATCTCGTCTGCCACGCTTTAACTACCTCGGCTCTGATTCTGACGACGGTTATTTGGGATTTGTCTTATTCTTTTTGCCTTCCGATCCCTCCCCCTTTTCGATCTTCTTGACATGTTCCTATTCCGATCTCTCATGCTGATCTCCCATCTTCCGATCTCTATTCTTCAGATCCCTTAATCAGCCCTGGTCCGGTCGAAGCATTAATTCCTCTCGATTCCCGAAGCGTCCGCTTCGTTTTCTGCTTAGCAATAAATGCCCGATTTTCCCCTATATATACCCCTGACAGAAGGAACCCCCCTCATTCGATTTTCCTTTCTTGCTTTTCTTTCTTGTTTTAACTGTTCCGGCAGTAATTCTGGCTACGACTGTGGCTTTTGATCCTTTTCCGATGGACTTCTTTACCCACCGACTGAAAATTTACGATCCCGGTGATCGAATAATCGTGAAAACCTTAACTGATGATGGTGAGAGAACTGAATCGATTGACCGATCTAGGTTGCGGACTTCGATCGTGCCGATCTCGAGTCGCTCAACTGGAATAATCAGCGAACCGATTTCGGCTGAGCAGATTGCTAATGTTCGGCCAATCCCTGGCGATCGCTCTTCCGAGCTTATTCGGCTTCTCACTACATTGGGTGTTCCGACAGCGGTTTCCCTCCACATTGGGTGTTCCGACAGCGGGTTGAGCTCCGGTCGGCAACACCCTGTGGATTAGTCACAATGTTGGCTATTGACATAGGCCTCTTTAGATAGGATGTTCCGCTGATCTTTAGAGGTCGGCCTTTTGATGTAATTAGATGTAATCCGATCTTGAGATCGCCCAAATGATGTAATCTGTATTCCGATCTCTTGAGATCGCCCAAGTGATGTAATCCGATCTTTTGGAAATAAAGATTTTATTTTGTCAATTATTATCTTATTAATTATTTTCCGAGCTCTAATATGATTATCTGATCTGATTCTTTACCTGAATGACACTTATCCGATCTGTAATTCGAAACACCTAGATCTACCGCTCTATAATTAACCGATCTCTTTATGAAATCTTGGGAATATTCGTGAGACGTGTCAGAATAGCTGGCGAGTCCCGCTAACCGATGCGCTGCCTGGAACCTCGTGAGCATTAAATGCTCGGACGAGTATAAATAGGGGTGGGGGGTTAACCATTCGCTCCTGTATGTCATTTTCAATCTCTCGCTCACAACCTCAAAGTTCTCTCGTTTGCTCAAGTTCTTCCGACGCCGATCAGACTCCGGTAAGGGCTTTGATCTTCTTTTTAGTTTAAGTTCTTTATTTCCTTTGAAAATGAGCGGTGTCGAGGGTCAGAGAGCGGCGAGCCCTCCTTCCATTCAGTTCTCGTGGTCGTCTAACGAAGAAGAGGTGGTCGGGCCAAGCGCGCAACCAGAACCTCCTAGGGTCTCCGTTCCAGCTCGGGGGCGGATCGCACCATCAAGGCATGCACCTCCTTCGGGGAGGGAGAATCTTCCTATGGACGAGCTGCCGTCGATCTTGCAAGAAACCGATCTGCAGTCGTTTAGCCAGGAGTACAACATAGAGCCCGATTCATATGAACTTATCCAGTGTCACGGCGATCACTGAGCCGATCACTCCTTTGAAGAGAATGACATGGTGATGGTATACGAGGAACAGTTAAAGGCCGGTCTTCGATTCCCTCTGGACGACTTCTTCAAGGAGGTCCTAAAATTCCACCGAGTGTGCATCGCCCAAATTCACCCTAACTCGTGGCAGATCTTGGTAGCCTTCCGAGGCCTGTGCCGAGCTAAGGGAATCAGACCTACGGCTAAGGTGTTCGCCGAACTGCACAGGCTAACTCGCCGAAAGGACGACAAGCATTGATTCTTTCAGGCGAAGCCTCATTGTGGGCTCTTCACCGATCTGCCCTCCTCCCTTAAGAATTGGAAGAACCGCTTCTTCATTCTGAGGAGCAAAAATCCGACCGCCGAGGACTTCCCCGTAGCTGGTGGCACCAGGCCCTTGATTCAAGGCGTATTACCTGAACAAGGAGGAAAGCCTAATAGTGCCGAGTGAAGAATCAAGCCGCCACCCAAAAGTACTCTGTTTAGATGCGCGGTATCGCCGAGTTGCATCATTGGACGATGGAGTTGATCACGGGCGAAAAGCACGGGCTTCAGCTCTCTGATCTTGGCATCGGTATTTTCTATTTCTCAGATCTTTGGACCTTATCGATCTCACTGACCTCTTTTTTGTGTCGGTATGGCGGGCGGTGAAGGTTCTAGGAAGTGGAAGAAGGAGAGAGAGATTTCCCGGAAAATAAAGGAGATGAAGCGTTTGGCCCTACTTCAAACTCCCGGCCATGAACCAGGGGAGACGCAAGGAGGCCCGTCCCGACCTTCGGGGCCGCCGATCACTGAAGCTGTCCGATCTCCTCCTCAACAGAAGAGCGGCTCCACCTCCTCGATTGCTCCAAGCACGTAAGGATCGTTCTCGACCTTCTTCGAAGCCCTCTTCTCGTGGCGCTCAAGTGCTGATCGCTTCTTTGGAGAACAATCAGATTGTTCGGGAGAACCCTGATTTTGCCAAAGTCTTGGGGTCTTCTATCTGCCTTCGGGAGGATCGGGACAGACTGTCTCCGGACAACCTTGACGATATCCTGACTCGATCCATGAGCCTGAATGTGGAGTGTCTGGTGAACCAGCACATAGTTCGGGAAAAGGCTCATCGCCTGGGTAAGGAGATCGAGAAGAAGAATCGAAGTGGCTTCTCCGATCCCAACTCCTATCCACTCGTGATTACATATCTCAAGTTGAGGGGCGCGAAGTTCTATGAAGACAAGTCGGCCGAACACCTCATGTTCTGAAAAGGATCGTGCTTTCGAGGAAGTCCAGAGCCGCCAACGAAGCTTCTCAGGTCGCTCAACTTATCGAGGAGCTTAAGGCGAAAGACGAAGAAATGGTGACAGGAATAGCAGGTGCTTATGTGAATGCTCACCAGGACCTCTTAGCCGAACTCCAGAAGCGTTACCCAGAGGAGGACTTCTCTTGGATGGCCGACCTGGCTCCCGGGGGCGAGGGTGAGGATAGTGAGGAGGAGGGAGAGGGTGAGCGAAATGTAGATCAGGCTGGGGGTGATCCCCCAGCCGAATAACTTGTACAAATTCTGAAATGAAATGAAATGAAATGACTCTTTTGTTCAATGAATGGTTGTGATCGGAACATTTCTAAATTATTAAACACTTGATTGTTTGAGTATCTTGAAAGAACTTGAAAGTGATTATTAACCTAAGTGTGAGAGATCGGAAGACATAGTGAGCATAAGATCAGTAGAGAATCAACATTAATCGGGACCTGATTAAAGTTGGAAATTTGGTGAACCCACTTAAAATCAAGATCATCATTACATCGGATTGGAATCTTAATTATTCCTGAACTTAAAATGAGAGATCGGCAATAAGACCAGTGACATAAAGATTTAGTATTGACTCAATTTTGTTTGACAGGAGAGATCGGGAATGTAATCGACCGGTCAGGAAATTTGACAATTAGCTTGAGAGATCGGTGAGCGACTTGGCAAGGCCTTAGATGATACGAGGGCTTAGCATTGATTCAATTTTCTGTGAAGAGAGATCGGTAATGTGGCAAAGAGAGGTCGGAAATGTAGTTGGCTGGCAAAGGAAAATTTAGTGCTGGGGATCGGTTTCAAGGTTTATTGATTCTGGGGATCGGCCAAAATATGGTGTCGACAACTTCCAAAGAGGAACAAACTAGTACATAAGATCATTGATACTAGAAATACCATACCAAATTAAATTGATTCCTGAGTATCCGAATTATGAGTTATTTCTTTCTTTATTTGTATATATTATTTATTGTTATACTATTGCACCACTAAGCAGAAATGCTTAGCGCGATGGAATTGCTTCCTCGCAGTATCAAGGTAAAACCAGAGATGGCCATCGAGATTTTTGGAGTCCATATTTGCAGAAGTGTCAGAAGAGTTCAAGATTGTCACCTCCTCAGCAATGCATGTAGATAGGGCTCATAATTATACATGTTATGTATTTTGTTTATTCTAAGTATATTGTAATTTCATTTGTATATCCTGTACTTGACAAATTTATGTACTTAATTGGAAAATTATATAAGTTAATGAAATGTAAGAATTCTGATGTCTGAATTGATTGTCTAATCATAATGATTCTGAATGAGATTGAGTTTAAGAAATTTTGAGAAACTGATGAGATATTATTGAGATAAATTGAGCTATGAATTTGAATATGTTGTGAATTGTCTTTGGCAAGTTCAGAAGAACTGTTAGTCCAAATTATAGCCGACACTTTGTCGAATTATTGTTAAAATTTTTGAAATTTCCAAATTAGTTAGATTTTGAAAAAAGTAAAAATAGCCTAAACCTTAAATAAAGTTTTTGAATAAATAAATCAAGAACTGTAATGAAATCAGATAAGATCAAGTGCTCCAGCACGCTGTGTAGCACGCCTCACTCGGCTAGACCGTAGACGGGTGAGGGCTGTTACATTTAGTGGTATCAGAGCACGGTTTAGGCGTTCCTAGGCAAAGATAAGTAAAAAGAACTTGTGTGCATACATGCATTGCATTCATAAGAGTCGAGTTGACACTATACAGATCTGTTTACTTTTGATTATTCAAAGTTAAGATATGGACTCAGAGCCGCAGAGGGCATTAGAAAAAGAAGTAGAAAACCTAGTTCATGAGGTTATAACGTAATAACTACATAATGTTCTGATGTTTGTATTGTAAGCTGCAGATTACAGTACCGACATGAGATTATTATGTAGAGCTACGTGCTTCCTCGTGGTAGAATAAAATGAGAATATTTATAAGTAATCTATAATTTGATACAATTACGCCCGAATAGAGTACTATTACGGGAAATAAATGTGAAAATTCTAGTCAGAAATTTAAAACTTCAGAACTAGCCTATCGAAAGACTACACTTCTAAGGTAGCTAGAGTAAGTGACTTGGTTACACTAATGTGGACTACCATTACCACAAAAATTGCTATGAGCTTAGAGAATCTAGTATGGCTATAAATTAGAAAGAACACCTTGAGGATGAAGATATCTGGACATTGATATGGAGTCTTATCAGTATTTTAATATTTTTGACAGGAAGGAATGATGTAGGTATTTGAGAAAACATTTAGAAATTGTATTGATGCTTTATCCGGAAGCAAGAATAGATACCTTCCATTGATGGAGTTATTTTGGCTGAGTTACAAGTGAAGCCGAATCTGTTACAACAGATACAGGATGGGCAGAAGACATATGGGAAATTAATGGCTGTTATGGGCAAAAATCACTGAGGGGAAGGAAACTGAATATAAAGTGAAAGAAAATGGGTGCCTGTACTATATAGAAAGAGTATGTGTACCAGATGATAAAGAGTTGAAAATCAATATTCTAAAAGAAGCACATAATAGTGTGTATGCTATGTACCCAGAAAGCGCAAAAATGTACCATGACCTGAAACTCTGATACTGGTGGCTAGGTATGAAGAAGGACATAGTTGACTATGTAACTAGATGCTTGACATGTCAGCAAGTCAAAGCAGAACATCAAGTTCCATCAGGTTTGTTACAGCCCATAAACATACCTGAATGGAAATGGGACCAAGTCACTATGGACTTTGTCAGTGGTCTACCTCTCACTCAGAAGAAGCATGATGCGATGGGTGATTGTGGATAGGTTGACCAAATCAAGACATTTTCCGATTAGAACTGACTACTCACTGGAAAAGCTAGCAGAATTGTACATCAGTGAGATAGTTAGACTACATGGAATCCCACTTTCCATTATATCTGATAGAGACCCGAAGTTTACATCTAGATTTTGGAAGAAATTACAAGAATCCTTGGGCACACAACTCCATTTTAGTACGGCTTTTCATCCTCGACGGATGGACAAATGTAAAGAATAATCTGTAAATTTTGTAACTCATTGAGTTATTGTAAATAATAATTGAACCGATAATGATAATAATAACCGAACATATGTGATAGGTCCTCGAGGATATCTTTGAGAAGTTGTGTTATTGAGTTTGAGGAAGTTGGGATGATACCTTCCACTAGCGAATTTGCATACAATAATAGCTATCAAGCTAGCATACAAATGGCACCCTATGAAGCAATTGTATGGGAGAAAATGCAGAACACTGTATGTTGGTGAGTTGGGTAAAGATAAGCTAGTGGGGCTGCACTGATAAAGCAGATGAGAGGAAAAGGTGAAACTGATAAAGGCCAATTTGAAAGTTGCCTCAGACCGACAGAAATCTTATGCTGACTTGAAAAGAATGGACATTGAATATGAAGTTGGCGAGAAAGTATTTCTCAGAGTATCACCGTGGAAGAAATTGTTGAGATTTGGGAAAAAGGGAAAATTAAGCCCTAGGTTTATTGGCCCATATGAAGTTATTGAACGTGTGGGACCAGTAGCCTACAGATTAGCCTTACCACTTGAGCTAGACAAGATACATAATGTGTTCCATGTCTCGATGCTCAGAAGATACAGATCAGATCCTTCACATGTCATCTCAGCAGAAGAAATTGTAGTACAACCTGACCTGACATATGAAGAAGAACCAATTAAAATCTTGGCACGAGAGGTAAAAGAGCTCATAAATAAGACAATTCCACTAGTGAAAATCCTATGGAAACACCACAACACGGAAGAGGCAACATGGGAGAGTGAGGAGATGATGAGACAACAGTTCCCTCAGCTCTTCACATCAGGTAAATTTCGAGGACGAAATTTTTATTTAGAGGGGAAGAGTTGTAACATCCTCCCTATACGTGTTCTGTACGTTCTATTGCTCCAGTGGTCAAATAACAGTCTAGGCAAGTCAGGATGTCTGGAACTACACTTCGGTGATAGTGAGCATATATAATGATGAAATAAATAAAAGAAAATACAGAAAAATCAAACAAAAATGAAAGAGAGAAAATGTGACTAAGTTAAACGAGCCAAACGTAGCGATGGGTGACCGTGACCGAAGTTACTGCGAGGATCGTTGACTAACTCGACGCGGGAACCCCGAGAAATATTTTCGTGACATAATTAAAGGTTTATCGAGGTGTGATTGACATTGAAAATGTCAAAGAAAAATTAGAAAGTTAGTATAAGCGAAAAATAAAAATTAAAGAAATCGGCGGATAAGGAGTAAACTGTTACCGAAAAAGTCCGAACTTGACCCGAAGAGGGGCATTTTGGTCAATTGACACCTAGAGTTGACTTTTGACTTAAATGTCCATGAAAAATAAGTGGTATTATATTTTGAAAATTTAATGAAAAATGAAATTAAATATGAAATGCAATTAAAGGAAAAGTGGGGGATGAATTTGCAAAGATTGAAACTTTGAATTATAATAATAATAAACCTAAGTTAGTGGGCATATAAAACACATAAGATGACAAGGAATAATCCACTAACTCACTTCATCTTCTCCAATTCTCTAAAATGCTGAAATGGAGCTCTTCCTTTCCTCCATGGATGAGTTCCATGCAAGCTCACCAAACTTATCATTTTCAACTTAAAACTCAAGACTCCCTTCATTAAAATTGGTCCTCACATCATGGGAAAGCTATAGGTAGCAAAAAGAAAGGAAACTTTTGAAGTTTCACAAGCATGGAAAGTTCTTGAATTAAGGTTAGTGCTTAATCTCCCCATTTTCTTTCATTAGATCTTGTTTTGAGCTTTGGGTGAGTTGATTTGTGAAGAAATTGAATAAATTAATGTATATTTTGTGAGCACTTCATTTCGGCAGCCAAGAAATTCATGGGATTTTGATGTGTTTAAATGATGTAGATGAGTTTAAAGATGATGTTTGATATGGGTATATGTATGAGAAGTGATAGGACTTGAATTGATTGAAATTGAGAAATTTAAATTATGGTTTGAAACAATTATTGGAGATTTGTGTTGTTGCTTCATTTTTGGGCAGCCATGAACCTTTGTTGAGCTTGAGTTATTTTTACTTCTAATGAATGGAAATGAAGGTTGATTAATTCAAATGAAAGTTGTAGTAAGTTTGTATCTAAGTATATGCATATAGTGTTTGAATTAAGGGTGTGAAATGGAACTTTGATGCCTTGAGCAAATTGCCATATTTGGCAGCCCCTAATAGCTTGAATTTGTGTGTGAACATGTAGTTATTAATGATATATGCTAATGTTAAATTTTGGGCAGCAAGTGTAAGTGACATTGAAGTATGATTATGTTGAAGTGTATGTGTAATATTGACATTGAAGTATGTTGAATTTTGGTGGAAGCGAATGTTGAACTTAATGGTGCATTGACCACTTGAATATTCTGCCCAGAATTGTTGCTGGAATGGTGTACAATATATGTAGGGAAGTTTTGTTGATTGAATATTGTAGTAATGAGGAGGAGAAGGAACATCAAATTGGGAGTGTATGTGCTTTGTGCAGGTTGTCTATTGAAGGCAGCACCTAAATGAGGCCATAAGTGCCAAACTATGAACCCAATTGGTATGAGGCCAATATGGGGTGAAACTAGACACTAAATAGGCCAACTTTCATGTAGAAATGTTGCCAAAATTCTGCCTAGAAACTGACCTTAAAAAGTGACCAAATCCGGATTAGTGCATTTAAGGCTTGAAAACTGACCATTTGGCAGCAGTTAGTGTTTAGGCCATAACTCACTTAAAACAGGTCCAATTGGCCTGAAAGTTTGACCATGAATATTTAAGACCTATATCTACAAGTCTTATGAAGACACCCAAGCCCAGAAATGACCATAAGCAAGTCAAATGGCTTGCACAAGTTTGGGTACAAAAACTGCCGAACCAAATGTGACCTAAAATTGACCAAATTTTGCACTAAAGATGCAATCTGTCCAGCTTTAGTAAATTGACCATATCTTGGTCTATACAACTTAGAATGACCTGAAATTTGCCCCGAGTGCAATAAGACATAGAGCTACAATTCTTATAAAGACACCAAAACCCAGAAATGGCCAGAACCAAGTCAAATAGCTTGCACAAGTTCAGGTACCAAAACTGCCAGAACTAAAATTAACCAAATTTTGCACTAAAGGTGCAATCTGTCCAGCACTGGTAAATTGACCATATCTTGGTCTACACAACTCAGAATGACCTGAAAGTTTGCCCTTCGTGCAATAAGACATAGACCTACAAGTTTGTAGCTTGGACCAAAACCCAAAAACAGAGGGAACTAGGTCGTCCGGCTAGGTCAAAATAGTACACTGAAATCCGGTAAATTGCAATAAAATGCAATACACTTGGAAATGAAATTGGTAACATATACCAACACTAAAGGGCTATAAAATGTGACATATTGGTAACATTAGAATTGACTCACATAGAGTGCATCAAGGGTCAACATTGTAGGTTGACTAATGAAATGAATTGAAGGGAACAGTACCAAGAGAAATAGGACTTTAAGCTAGACAAATCTAGCACACAAAAATTGAGAAATTGACCAAAATTTGCACCAGAGGTGCAATCTGTCCAGCTTTAGTAAATTGATCATATCTTGGTCTATACAACTCATAATGACCTGAAATATTGCCCCGAGTGCAATAAGACATAGAGCTACAATTTTGCTTCTTTGACCAGAAGCTAAAAACCAAGGGAAATAGGACTTTAATCTAGACCAATCTAGCAAACTAAAATTGAAAATTGGTAATTACATAAAATGATGCTTGAAGTGATTTGGCAATGAATGCCAACTTGTAAAAAGGGTAAATTGCATTATATTGACAACATATTGAATTGTAAATTGTGACATGTTGATGCTAGAATCAACCTATCCATGATGCATAAAAAGGTCAATAATTTTATTGACCAGTGAAAGGCATAAAGATGTATAAACCCTATGAATAAAGAATTACATACGTAACCTTGTAATATGCCCTAATTTGCCTAATTTACTAGTTTGGATAGGTTGGCATGCCAATAGGATTCTGACAGCTGTTCTGTAAATGACTTTACGTCATACTGTATTTTATGGCTTATTATGCCATACTATGATTTTAATAGCCTATGGTTATACAGATTGTGTTATTATACTCGGCTTAATGCCTGATTGATTATATAGCTTTTTAGCCACACTATTTGCACACCGGGAGACACTTTGTGACCGATGGTGTAACGGCCCATGGTACTAGGTACCCAGTGCTAGTATATCCGTTTATCCAATCTGGTCAGTGTATAGGCTATATGGGCAGTCATTTAAAACATTATTCAATTCAGGAAGCTAAGTTAAGTTAAGTATAATGAAATTTCAATACAATTAAATTAATTGTTGAATAAATGAGTAAAAGAGATTAGCAAAAGAAACATAACAAAAATATAAATTGCAGAACAGTAGAGACTTGAAATACAATAAAGTTAGAATAATTTGAATACTGGGTAGTATTACTGAAAAGTTATAAACTAAGCACTTCCAAAGAGGAATAAACTAGTACATAAGATCATTGATACTAGAAATACCATACCAAATTAAATTGATTCCTGAGTATCCGAATTATGAGTTATTTCTTTCTTTATTTGTATATATTATTTATTGTTATACTATTGCACCACTAAGCAGAAATGCTTAGCGCGATGGAATTGCTTCCTCGCGCAGTCTTGAAAGGTAAAACCAGATGGTCGATCATTGAGATTTTTGAAGTCCAGATCTGCAGAAGTGTCAGAAGAGTTCAAGATTGTCACCTCCTTAGCAATGCATGTAGATAGGGCTCATAATTATACATGTTATGTATTTTGTTTATTCTAAGTATATTGTAATTTCATTTTTATATCCTGTACTTGACAAATTTATGTACTTAATTGGAAAATTATATAAGTTAATGAAATGTAAGAATTCTGATGTCTGAATTGATTGTCTAATCATAATGATTCTGAATGAGATTGAGTTTAAGAAATTTTGAGAAACTGATGAGATATTATTGAGATAAATTGAGCTATGAATTTGAATATGTTGTGAATTGTCTTTGGCAGGTTCAGAAGAACTGTTAGTCCAAATTACAGCCGACACTTTGTCGGATTATTGTTAAAATTTTTGAAATTTCCAAATTAGTTAGATTTTGAAAAAAGTAAAAATAGCCTAAACCTTAAATAAAGTTTTTGAATAAATAAATCAAGAACTGTAATGAAATCAGATAAGATCAGGTGCTCCAGCACGCTGTGTAGCCCGCCTCACTCGGCTAGACCGTAGACGGGTGAGGGGTGTTACACTTCTTTTAATTACATTATGTGTAATATTTCTTGTTTTCATGGCATTTTAAAATTTAATACTACTTATTTTTAATGGACATTTAGGTCAAAAGTTAACTCTAGGTGTCAAATGACCAAAATGCCCCTTTTCAGATTGTATTCCCGATTTTTCAGTAACACCGATTTTTGTCAGTTTCTCAATTTTTCATTTTTCTTTGTACTAATTCATTAATTTTTCTTTGACATTTCTAATGTCAATTATACCTTTATAGGCCTTTAATTATGTCTTGAAAATTATTTCTAAGGGTTTCCCGTGGTCCTGGGGTCAGCAATTGCCTTTGCCATAACTTCCCGGTGCGGTTACCCATCGCTGCGGTGCCGGCTCATTTAACCTAGTTTCATTTCCTCTCTTTTATTTTTCCTTAATTTTTCTTGTATTTTTTTATTATTTATTTCATCATTTTATGCCTTCTCACTATCACTGAAGTGTAGTCCCAGACATCCTGACTTGTCCGAACTGACATTAAGTTAACGGGGCAGCAGAATGTACGGACTACGTAAAGTGAGGACATTACACCAACAACGTGGCAGAGTACGAAGCCTGCATGAGTGGTTTACAAGCTGCCATTGAAATGAAGATAAGGAAATTGGAAGTGTACCGGGATTTGGCTCTGATTATTTATCAAGTCAAGGGAGAATGTCCGATTCAAGACCTAAAACTGATCCCATACTAGAAATATCTTCTTGAGCTAATTAAGGAATTTATAGAAATCTCTTTCACTCACCTGAGCCAGGACAAAAACCAATTCGCTGATGCTTTGGCCACTCTAACTGTGATGACTCAAATGGAGAAGGGACAGATAACGCAGTTGTTACAAATTAAGGCAAGGAGTGAACCAGCATACTACTTTGTGATTGAAGAAGAAATAGACGGCAAGCCCTGGTATCATTACATTCGAATGTACATCAAAGCTGGGGAATATCCTTCTGGGGCAAATAGAAATGAGAAAAGGATGATCAGAAGAATAGCACTGGGATACTTCCCCAGTGGCGAAATCCTGTACAAGAGAAACTTTAATGGTGAATTACTAAGGTACGTGAATGCAAAAGAGGCAAGGAGGATTCCTTTTAAGACCCATGAAGGGAACTGTGCTACTCATAGCAATGGACACATGATGGCCAAGAAAATCTTGAGGTGAGGCTACTTTTGGACTACTTTGGAAAGGGATTGCATTGAATATTTTTGGAAATGCCACAAGTGCCAAATCTACGCTGACCGGATGAACATCCCACCTCATTAACTCTATAACCTCATCGATCCATGGCCGTTTGCAATGTGGGGTATTGATGTTATTGGTTTAATCAATCCGAAGGCATCCAATGGACACAGGTTCATTTTAGTTGCCATTGATTATTTTACTAAATGGGTTGAAGCAACCTCATATGCTTTCATAACTCAAAATACATTTATGAGGTTCCTCAAGAATAACATTATCTGCAGATACGGCCTTCCTAATGAAATTGTCACTGACAATGCTAAGAATCTGAATGGTCCGAATGTTCAAAAGTTGTGTAATCAGTATAAGATACGTCATCTCAACTCATCACCTTACCGACCCCAGATGAAGGGAGTTGTGGAAGCTGCCAACAAGAATCTCAAACAAATAATTGAAAAGATGACCATCACTTATAAAGATTGGCACGATATGCTTCCATTTGCCCTTCATGCCTATCGAACCACAGTGAAGACGTTAACTGGGGCAACCCCATACTCACTAGTCTACGAAATGGAAGTTGTCATACCTATAGAAGTGGAGATTCCCTCTTTGAGAATTCTAAAGGAGGCAAGGTTAGATGAGACTGAATGGGTTCAGTCAAGGATAGATTAGTTGAATTTGATTGATGAGAAATGATTAGCAGCGGTATGTCACGGGCAGTTATATCAAAGAAGGATAGCCAGAGCATTTGATAAGAAAGTACGACCTCGTGAATTCCAAACAAGAGATTTAGTTTTGAAGAAGATGCTTCCAAATCAAGGTGATTCTTGGGGCAAATGGTCACCAACTTACGAAGGACCTTATGTGGTTAAGAAGGCATTTTCCAGTAGTGCACTAATCTTAACTCATATGGATAGGGAGGAATTACCAAGGCCAGTAAATGCAGATATTGTGAAAAGATATTACGCATAAAAAAAAGAAAAAAAAAGAAAAAAAAATGTAGGAGTGAAAACTTAAAAGGCTGTTCCTAGCGAAATGTGAGAAAGAATGCGAAAACCCGTAAGGGCACTTTCTGCAAAATGAGTGAAGGGTTCAAACCCAGAAGGGCACCCTGAAATGGAGAGATAATATATATCTATATATAATCTAGGAATGAAAACCTGAAAGGGCGCTCCTAGTTGGAGGTAACGGAGAAATAAGAGGGCTCAAAGTCAAGGGGACAATAAGTTACTATAGCATAAAGACTCTTCAAAGGGTTGTTTAAGACGTTAGCAATTGAGGGACTTTAAAGTTAACTAAGAGGAATTCGTGAAATTTGTCCTTGTACCCTTTTCTTTTGAAATTGTATCTCCCCATTCCATACACAATTCATTTCTAGTCCGCTTACTTTAGTTTATGTGCTATTGATTTGTCAAAGTTTTATTATAAGATAAAGATTTAAACACAGGTAACTCTATATACTTTGCTTTGAGATTTGCAGGGGGTAAATAATTAACAGGCAATTGATGCACCTACATCCAAGGATTAGAAAAAAAAAAAAAAAAGAAAGGAGTGAAAACCTGAAAGGGCGCTCTCGGCAAAATGTGAGAAATAAGGTAAAAACCCGTAAGGGCGCTTTCTGCAAAATGAGAGAAGGGTGAAAACCTGAAAGGGTGCCCTGAAATAGAGAGGTAAATAATAATAATAATAATAATAATAATAATAATAATAATAATAATAATAATAATAATAATAATAATAATAATAATAATAATAAAATTGAGGAACCAAAACTAAAAGGGCACTCTGGGGAAGTCATTCGATGCTTCTAAATAATGAGGTCAGAACAGCTAATGATCCATGTCTTGGGATTCATTCTTACTTCTTTCATCAATCATTTAGTCTTGGGATCTCCTTAAATAAACTTTAATTGGAAGAGCACCTTGCATCAGAGTCACTTTGTATTTTGGGCATCAAATGTGCATGTATAAAACTTGTTCACAACAGGTGGTTGTTTATTCAAGATCTAAGTTGGTTTTTAATTTTTCGCAATTTAATTTTCATCAATGTTAATTTTAAATTTTCGCAATTTAAATTTCAATCATCAACCTCTAGATTCAAGATCCAAGTTGATTTTAAATTCTCATCAATTTTAATTTTAGTTATCAACCTCTAGATTCAAGATCCAAGTTTATTTTAATTTTCAGGATTTAATTTCCTGTCATCAACCTCTAGGTTCAAAATCCAAGTTGATTTTCAATTCTCAGCAATTTTAATCTCAGTTATCAACCTCTGAATTCAAGATCCAAGTTGATTTTAATTTTCAGTATTTAATTTCCTATCATCAACCTCTGGATTCAAGATCCAAGTTGATTTTCGATTCTCAGCAATTTAAATTTTAATTATCAACCTCTGGATCCAAGACCAAGTTGATTTTAATTTTCAGCATTTAATTTCCTAGCATCAACCTTTGGATTGAAGATTCAAGTTGATTTTCAATTCTCGGCAATTTTAATTTCAGTTATCAACCTCTAGATTCAAGATCCAAGTTGATTTTAATTTTCATCATTTAATTTCCTATTATCAACCTCTAGATTCAAGATCCAAGTTGATTTTCAATTCTCAGCAATTTTAATTTCAATTATCAACCTCTGGATTAAGATCCAAGTTGATTTTAATTTTCAGCATTTCATTTTCTGTCATCAACCTATGGATTTAAGATCCAAGTTGATTTTCTATTCTTAGCAATTTTAATTTCAGTTATCAACCTTTGGATTCAAGATCCAAATTGATTTTCAATTCTTAGCAATTTAATTTTAGTTATCAACTTTTGGATTCAAAATCCAAGTTGATTTTAATTTTTAGCATTTAATTTCCTCTTATCAACCTCTAGATTCAAGATCCAAGTTAATTTTCAATTCTCAGCAATTTTAATTTCAGTTATCAACCTCTGGATTCAAGATCCAAGTTAATTTCAATTTTCAGCATTTAATTTCCTGTCATCAACCTCTAGATTCAAGATTCAAGTTGATTTTCAATTCTTAGCAATTTTAATTTCAGTTATCTACGTCTGAATTCAAGATTCAAGTTGATTTTCAATTCTCAGCAATTTTAATTTCAGTTATCAATCTCTAGATTCAAGATCTAAGTTAATTTTAATTTTTAGTATTTAATTTCCTATTATCAACCTCTGGATTTAAGATCCAAGTCAATTTTAATTTCTTGATATTCACTTTTAAAGATCCATATTGATTTTAATTTTTAGCACTTAAATTTCCTGTCGTCAACCTATGGATTCAAGATTCAAGTTAATTTTAACTCCAACATTCCAGCCTGCCCAAAATATAGTTCTAAATCTTTACGTGATTCCTATACAAGAGAACTTCATTCTCTTTAATAAAAAACATGCAAAGAGGGGCAGCTGTAGTCACTATGTTTTGGTCAATCCTCAAATGCATAAACTTGTGTAATTAATATATAATTTTGTAATTTAGTTTCAAATACTTTCTTGAATGAATCTCCCATTTTAATCCGATTACTTGACCATAGGTCATTTTCTCTGAACGAGTAATAATCTAAGTCATCTCCCAGATATATAATAAATTCCAAGTTTATTCAGACTCATATACGCTCAAGTTAAACGTTTTTCTTATCTCTCCATCTCTACTCAACCTATTTGGATTGATGTTGGATCTTCGAACCATCTGATCTTATATTTTATTGTTTTTCGATATCTTTATGTTTAAAATTCTAAATTGCTGGTAGTTTGGTAATCAGGTATCTCGCTCGAATTGTTCAAATAATTCTTAACAAAGTTAATGTTTATCTGATCTCTAAATAATTGTCTCAATCCCAATAAATTATTTCGACTAGGGCCCGATCTCAAGTCATTTTTCATATCATTAAAAATCACTCAAAATGTTTCAAAGTTTCAATTGATATTTAGTCACAAGGTCTTATGGTTCCATGTTCATTTTTCCTATCTCTTTAAGTGGTCGTGTTCTACGATCAATAACCGATCTCAGGTCCTATGTTCGATTTTATTTCAACCGATTAGGAGCTCATTCAGTATTTACATGAACTTGGTTTTGATATTTTCTAATCTCATCAAGAATTGATCACAAAAACTTAATTCATTTCAAGAGATAAAAAACAGTCATTCAGCAGGAGGATCTTCCTCAGCCTGCTCTTCAGGTACATTTTCAATATTCTCTCCCTCTTCTCTCTCTTGTTCCCCTTCACTCTTAGCCTCAACACCAGGGGCGAACTTCTCCAACCAGGTGAAGTCTTCTTTAGGGTAGTGCTTCACCAGCTCAGCTAGGAGATCGTTGTGGGCATTCACATAAACACCGGCCTCTTTCACCAGAGCTTCGTCCTCCTTGGCCCTTATCTCTTTAGAGAATTAGGCTAGATCGGTAGCCTGGCTGGCTCAATCGCCTTCAAGTTCCCTCTCCAACCAAGCCATTCTTTCCTCATAAGACCCCCATTTGGCTCTCTAAGTCAGCAATCCGATCATTAGCAGTCGAGAGTTGGGTATTTGCAGCTGCCGCATCCTGGACTGCCTTGAGGATCTCACTCCTTAAGAGATGGGCCTTCTTTCTGTTCACTTGCTAGTTCGCAACTGCCTCCAAGCCCAAAATCATTGTCTGAGTTAGAAGATCTTCTATGTTCTCCTAGGCCATCTGAGTCCGATCTTCTAGAAGATAGATTAAAGCACCCAAGACTTTTGCCAGATTGGGATTTCCTCAAACCGAGTGGTTCCTCTCTAATGATTGAAGTAGAACCATCTTTGGCACTCAAAGAGACCGAAGGTGGAGGAAGAGGTTCAGTGTGTTCAATGGGAGGGTCCGAGGTGATAACCTCTGCTTCCGAGGTCGGCTATTCTCGAGGTTGAAATGGAGAGCTTGATACCTCCACCAAAGCTTGTCTCTGCGCTTGGGCAATGACAATAACTTCTTTCATCTCCAACACTTTTTGGGCGAGCTCCATCTTCTTCTTATAAGTTTCCTTTGCAGTTTTGCCCCTCGCCATACCTGCATAAAAGTAAGTTAGTGAGATCGCAAAGGCCTAAAGTTCACGTTTTATCGGTCCCAGGGCCGAGGTCAGAGAGTTACAGTTCATAGTTTTCGCGGGCAATCACTTTCATTATCCACCATTTCCGATCAGCCATAATCACGTCTGAACACAAGTATCTGTGAGTGATCGCTTGGGGACACAAGAGATTTTCCGATCTCAATTAAATTACACCAAGGATCAGCTATAAGCCTTTAACTTTTTACATTAGTTTTTGATGAATTGACGAAACATATACAAGAGAGTATTCCTTAGTGCATGATGTTTGCGGATGATATTGTTCTGATAGATGAGACGCGAGAAGGAGTTAATATAAAGCTAGAGCTTTGGAGAAGTACTCTAGAGTCAAAGGGCTTTAAGTTAAGTAGAACGAAGACAGAATACATGCATTGCAAGTTTAGTGAAGGCCAAACTGGTGATAGGGAAGAAGTTAGTTTGGATGGAGTGGTACTGTCCCAAAGTAATCACTTTAAATATCTTGACTCAGTCCTTCAAGTAGATGGGGGATGTGAGGAGGACATTAGTCATAGGATTAAAGCCGAATGGTTGAAGTGGAGACGTGCCATGGGAGTTTTATGTGATTGCAAGATTCCCAATAAATTGAAAGGAAAATTTTACTGTACAGTCATACAACTGGCTATGTTATATGGTAGTGAGTGTTGGGCATTGAAGGAGTTGTATGCGTCTAAGATAAGAGTTGCAGAGATGGGAATGTTAAGGTGGATGAGTGGCCATACTAGACTAGATAAAGTTCATAATGAGATATTAGAGAAAAGGTAGGAGTAGTGCCAATTGAGGATAAGTTGAGAGAAGGGAGATTGAGGTGGTTTGGTCATGTGAAGCATAGAGATACAGAGGCTCTAGTTAGACAAGTAGAGCACATTAGGTTAGAGGATAGAAAGAAAAAAGGGGTAGACCTAAATTGACTTGGAGGAATGTAGTACAACATAGCCTAGAAGTATTACACATTTCTGAGAATTTAACCCAAAATCATTTAGAGTGGAGAAAGCGAATCCATATAGCCGATCCCAAATTTTTAGGATAAAAGCTTAGTTGAGTTGAGTTGAGTTGAGTATAGCATCCTCGGCCACGTTCAGAGTGATCGTCTTCCCTAGTTTGGAGACTAAATAATTCTAACTACGTGAAACGCCCATGAAACCATTAGGATCTTTGCTACTAAGTATGAAAAACTGATCTTTCCACTTCTTTAGCGAGGAAGGGAGATTGATGAAGAGCCCGCAGTTCGACTTTGCTTAGAAAAACCAATACTCATCATCTTTTTATCGAGCAAGCCTATGTAGCTCAACAAAAACCTTCACTGTGGGCTCAAGTCCCTTAGCTCAGCAAAGACCTCTGAAGGCTACTAGAGTCTGGTAAGAGTTCATATGCACTTGAGCTACGCTGGCTCGGTGATATTTTAAAACTTCTCTATAAAATTCATCCAAGGGAAACCGCAGCCCAGCTTTCAATTATTCTTCATACACCATGATTAGGTCGACTTCGTCAAAGAAGTGATCAGTTCAAAGATTCCCATGGCATTTGATAAGCTTGAAAGAGTTGATCGGGAGATTGTATTCTTAGCTAATGGATTGGAGTTCAGCTTCCTTGCGGACCGATGGCAGTTCATCCACAAATAGGTTCTCTTTCTTTGTGGTCAAAGCTTGTACTTATTTTGATCTGGCTGGCTAACTAGAGATCGGAATGGTGGCTGTAGTAGGTTCAGAACTGAAGGAGGGCTTGCAATTCTCTAAACTTCGGTACCACTCATTTTCAAAACCAAAGATAAATTTGATTAGAAAAAGATTAAAACCCTTGCCAGAGTGTAAATCAGTGTCGAAAAATTTAGAAACTGAGAGAGAACATCGGGTTGCTTAGAGAAGTTGAGAATAGCATAAGTGTGCACATGACTCCCCCTCCTATTTATACTCGTTTGAGCATTAAATGCTCATTAGGCCCTAGGTGATGCATCGATTAGTGAAAATCCGGTCACTTCAATTCTACCTCAAGAGAAAGTTCCAGAAGAGGGGGGAAGGAGATCGAACAAGTGAGGTCGATTACAGGGATTGACCATAGATCAGATAACAATAGGGTTCGGATAGAAGAGATCAGTGGAATAAGGGTTCAATTAGGGATCTAATTGGACAAGGTTGTTAGTTAAAAGAGATCGGAAAGACGATCAATGCAATGCAAGCAATAGAAATAGAATAAAATAAAAAAAGAATAAGTAAAATAAAATTGATCTTAAATAAAAGTCCATTTCATTTCCAAAAGATCAGGTTACATCATTTGGGTGATCTTGCCAAATCGATAATTATAAATATTCCCAACTACTCTACCCTGCATTCTATCCGTCTTGCTTCCAAAGTTCGGACTTTTCCCGATCCCAAGATGTCATTTAAGAGATACGTGGTGTAACACCCTCACTGTAGTCATTCCGTACATTCTACTGTTTCGGTGACCGGTGTTGGTCCGGACAGCTAGAACGTCTAGAAAAATATTTAGACTAGAGTGAGGAATCATAAATAACTCAAATAATAGTAAGAAAAAAAATTTAGGAAAAATTTAAAAATAAAATACAACTAAGTTAAATGAACAGGTGCCCTAGTGATGGATAACCCAGTGGGAAGTTGTTATTTTCACAGCTAGAAGCCCTAAACCTGGGTGAAAATTCATGAAATAATTTTTAGCACTTCAAGGAAGAGTCATTGAGGTTTCGATGGCATTAGAATGCCAAGAAAATACTTAGAAAAATTTTTAGATCAGTACAGACGATTTGGGCTCAATAAGCCAAACGGAGGGCATTTTGATCATTTTGTCTTCAGAGATGATTTTTGGCCGACTTGTCCAATAAGTAAATAATTATTATGATATAAAATATGAATAAATATTGCTAAAAATTTAATTGAAAATGAGTAGAAAAGAAAAGGAAAGAAAATGAAGGAAAATTGGAATTTTGACATCATTATGATGTTATTAAAATCTCCACCCAATCACAATTTAACAAATTAACTAAAGGGATAAAAATGAAACAAAAATGAGATAAAAACAAAAAAATCAACAGCCTTCTTCTTTTCAAATAGCCAAACTAGAGAGAGAGAGAGAGAGAGAATCCTCCATTGATGCACTCACCCAAGCTTCAAATCCTAGCCAACTACACCATAAAACCTCATAACCTCTTCATGAAAAATTGATCTTACACCTTGGGCAAGTTCGAGGCAGCAAAAAGAAGAGAAAAGGAAGAGTTTTTCAAGCTTGGGGAAATTTCAAAAGAGGTTAGTGCCACTTTTGTTTATTTTTCTCTTATATTCCTTGTTACAACATCAATTTAAGCTAGAAAATGTGAAATTAGAAGAAAAATAGGCATGTTAAATCCCTTTAAAATTTTGGCAGCCCTAAGGTTTCATAAGGTTTCCATGATTCAAGTGAATTATAATTGTGTATTGATGCCATAGAATATGGTTTGATGATTAGAACACTTGCATGTAAATTGTTTGAATAAATTGAAATTATGGAGCTAGGGTTTGGGAAAAACCTAGGGTTTTGCTCATGTATTATTGAATGAAAGTTTTAATGGTCAATTAGTGACCATTTGGCTGAGTATAATGAGGAATTGAAGTGAATTGTAGCTTTGGATTTGAGGTTGGGTGTGCTGCCTTGAGTGACCTGCAGGACTGGGTGTGAGTCCAACAAGTTTGGGCGGCTGTAACTTGAGTTGTGTAGGTTCAATTGGTGCAACGCCAATTGGACATGAAATTAGACACATAATGGCACAACTTTGATGAAGGAAATCTGTCCAGAAAACAAACTTAGATGCCTTAAAAAATTGACCAAATCCGGGTAGCACCAATTCTATCTGGGCAAAATAACCAAATGAACAGTGTTCATTCATTTGGTCATAACTCAATGTAGAAAGATCCAATTGATCTCAAAATTTATATCAATTGAAAGCTTAGATAAATTAGAACAACTTTCATGCAGAACACAAACTCAAATTCTGGACTTAACTAAATGAAATTATTAGCCAAAATTGAACTACCAAATCTGGCAAAACCAAAAATTGCCTAGAAATTCTGGGTAAAGGCAATCCGACCAGTTTTGGTGAAATAGCCATAACTTGAGCTAGAAAACTCCAAATGGGGTAATTCAAAAAGTGAAATGTAACTAGACACAATAAGGAACAACTTTGATGAAGAACATTTGGCCAAATTCTCATTGTAGAATGGCCTAATGGAATAGTGAACTCTAGCACCCAAAACTTAAATTTCTGATTTATTCTCCATTGGTTAGAAGCAATGATTGGCAACTAATGCCAACACTTTTGAGAACCAAAATGTGGTAAATCTATGTGATTAAAACTCATGTAACTATTATATATAAGAAAGTCAATATTTTGACTTAAATGACCAAATGAATAGTAACCTTACATGTTAGGTACAAATATTCAAGAAATAACTTTGTAATGTGCCCTAGTACACATAGTAAGATTGGTTTGGATAGGTTGGCATGCCAATAGGGTTCAGTTAGCAGTACTGCACATGGCATTATGCCATTCTGTGATTTTATGGCTTTTAGCCATTCTAATATTATGATGATACTTGGCCTTATGCCTAATATTTATTACAGCTAATTAGCTATTCTGTTGCACACCGAGAGACACATTGTGACCAATGGTGTGATGGACTGAGGTACTTCTACCCAATGCCAGTTTACCCATTTATCTAGTCCAGTCATCCAGTATAGGTTACTTGGGTAAACCAAAAATGGAAGTTGATAAATTTAATGAAATAATTGATATAACGAGTACCAAATAAATAGACTATAAATAATTACCAAAAATTTGTCTGTACGAGACATCAATATATACACTGCATGTTTATTTCTTTTTAGTTCTTTTTATTTTATTATTGGAACTACTAAGCATTATTGCTTAGCGCGTTGCTTTTTGCCACGCATAGGTTCTGGAGAGACTAACAGAGAGCCCAACAGACCACAGACTGGGTGAGACTTGTATACAGATCTACATAGTGTCCGTGTCACCTCACAGACTACATTACATTTATAGGACACTAGGTCCCATTTTGGTATTTTGTACAGTTTATATTTTGTAATTAAACTTTTAATTTATCATGTATAGTTGAAATTCATGTAATATATTTTGATATTAATGCAAATATTTGTAATTTGTGTTTATAAATGAAAATTTAGTATATTATCATGTGAAATAAATAAATGATAAATAGAAGAATTTTTTAGAAATGGTTGAGGAATATGGAGATTATGTTGATATAATGGAGTTTGAGAATGATTGAAAATGTATTGAAAGTGTTTTTCATAGATTCCAAAAGAACTGTTTTATTCATTTTTAGCCGGTACTTTGCCGGATTTTTTATAAAATTTTTGAAACCTCAAATGAATTTATAATTTCAATAAATGACTTAAAATAGTCAAATTTCACAAATTGCACTTCATAACCATTAAGAAATAAATTAAAGAAGGAGAAAAATAATTGAGATAAAATAAAGTATTCCAGTACACTATGTGGCATATCTTGCTCGGCTACACTGTAAATGGGTAAGGGGTGTCACACGTGGAGATCGGGAAGGTAGCTCTCGTCAACTATGGTAAAGATTACAAAAAGCTCGGTCTCATCATCTATGTCATCGACCAGAACTGAGCTATGATTGGGACCCCTAGGATGGTTAGGAGCCAAATGAACTTCAAGAGGCGATCACCAACATCAAGATTGAAATTAGCAATCCCCTTGCCCAAGATTGGTTTGTGGCTTAGATCGGTAAGCCAATTAGAGTTCAACTTGGTAGTCATTTTGGACCCTAATCAGACAATTAGTCTGGTTCCCTCGCTATCATCGGATTGAAGGAGCGAAAGCATGAAAATTATTAGATTAGAACATTGAATTCAAAAATTTTCTTCTAGGGTCTCATGCATCATGCAAGATTCAATTTTTACCTATTGATATCAATGTTTAATTGCATATTAAAAGCCTTTTAATATGTATTTGGATCTATGTT
The DNA here is from genome assembly GCF_030052815.1 of Hevea brasiliensis. Taxonomy (NCBI): domain Eukaryota; kingdom Viridiplantae; phylum Streptophyta; class Magnoliopsida; order Malpighiales; family Euphorbiaceae; genus Hevea; species Hevea brasiliensis. The sequence continues at coordinate 70,295 of NW_026614814.1, read as the reverse complement.
TGCCATTTAAGATTTTAGAATTAATAGATTAGTTCATTAGAACCCTAGATTAAATCAAAAACATGTGCACTAACCTTTTGATGCACTGTAGTTGTGTTTGGTACCTTTGTGAAGCACTTAGGACCCCAGATGTTGTCCCTCTAGATTGTCCACACTAAGATCAACAATGGCAGCCCCTTAAATAGCTTCTAAAGCCTTGCCAACCAATTAGAAAATAGGGATTTGCCTTTAGAGAGATTGTAGATGTATACATAAAACTAGAAACGATTTCTAGTAATTTTAATTCAAGAGAATATTGGCAATTCTCTTTGAATTGATGAGAAATGAAGAAGAAGAGAGGAAGAGAGGCTCAAAGGTGGTGGCACATATGAGAGAATAGCATATTATTCTTTTACTCTTTCATAACATCACATTATATAATTAGGTCATCACTTAAAACCCTTGCCACATGTCATCTTCTGATTGGCCAGAATTTTAATTAACCTAATCACATTAAGCCAAGTGTCAAAGTTAAATTTAATCTTGACTTTGATCATCTTACATGATTGGAAAAAAAATGGCAAGGTTATATGGTGTCATGTGTCACCATCTCATGGTACCACATGTCACTATCTCATGGTGCCACATGTCACCTTGTGAAATGACCAAATTACCCTTGTGTTGTAATTTTGAGTTCTCAACCTAAAATAATTATTTCTCCTCTTCTAATCAATTTATATCAAATATTAATTAATTAATTAATCTTTATTAATTATATTCTCATAATTAAACTCATATTTAAACACTTTAAATATAAATTTAACTTATAGTATACATCCAATAACTTAGATTTGGTTTCAAGTCATGCTAGGGACTTTGCAGTCTTATTGCAAACCAAACCTATTTAATTAATCAACAAAACTCTTTAACTAATTAATTAAATCACATTTAACTTGGTAATTACTTGTGTATGTGTGTGACTCACTAGGCTCATCACTAATTGGCAATGAGATATGATATTAACTCTTAATATCATCAGAACTTTTTCTTACCATAAATGATTTCTCTAAATCATTTTAGGCACCTCATAAACCATGGTTAACACCTAGCATAGCATACCATGGCCACCCAATTAGTAATAAGGAATACCTCAAATGAACCTTTAATCATATGTTACCATGCACTAGAATCTCTCTGTTACAAAATCCCAATTCGAGCTGGAGTCATGGTTTACGTCAAACTCCATTTACTATGAATATTACGTTCTATTTTAATTCCAATTCTTGATTAAAAAGATTTTCTCATTAGAAACTCTTTTCTGATTAAATCTGTCTGTCCTAGCCAAGAGCTTGAAACATCAAGAATAATTAAATGAATGTAGGATTTTATCCCTATTTACTTAGGGTAACAAATTCCATCTTGATCAACACCTACCTCCATATATAACTGGTAGGAGCCAACACATGCCTATATACTCATACACAGTATAAGTATGAAAGTAGTATCAAATTCAAACCACCTATATACAAGATAATTGTGCTATCTTAGGTCTAAATATTATATGCACTGATATGATTTATGACAATACATTGACAAGAGTAAACTCTATGTGCTTATCATAAGTGTCACTGGTTCGGTCTACTTATCATGTATAAGTGCCTATCATGTTTGTTATATGGCATGAGACTCACCATTCCATCTTATTTACATCTCATATAAATAACTTGGAAACAAACATGATTACAATCTTTCTGGATAAGTCATGTCCTTATTATGAAGTATCCTCGATTGTGAACCAATTTATGATACTTTGTGCTAGAAATACTGTCACTCATATTCTTAACAACTTAAGAATAGAATTTCTAACAAAATATCAATAGACCTTTTCTATTACACATAAATACATTATGTAAATGGAAAAGTGAAATTGTCTTTTATTAATAAAATATGTACAAGATACATACTAAATGATATGCTCTAGGGCATATTACTAATAATCTCCTACTAGCACTAGAGCCATTCATTACAATATCTTTGACCTATCTTCTCAAGATGTCGGTCTAACTGAGCTTGTGACATAGGCTTAGTGAATGGATCAGCTGGATTTTTAGCTGATGCTATTTTCTGCATGGCTACATCGCCTCGCCCAACTATTTCTCTGATAATGTGGTAGCGACTTTCTATGTGTTTGGATTTCTGGTGAGACCGAGGTTCCTTAGCCCGTAAGACTGCTCCATTGTTGTCACACTGAAGTGGAACTGCTAACTCAATGGAAGGAACTACTGCAAGTTCTGTCACGAACTTCTTTATCCAAACAACTTCATTTGCAGAATTTGATGCAAAGAATATACGACCTCTGTAATGGAATCTGTGATTATACTGCTTTAGAACTCTTCCAACTGACTGCACCTCCATTACAAATGAACACATACCCAGAGGTAAACTTTCTATGATTGATATTTGATTGGAAATCAGAATCAGTATAACCATCCAATTGCAAGTCACCACCTCCATAAATCAAGAATAAATCCTTAGTTCTTCTCAAGTACTTAAGGATATTCTTGACAGCTATCTAGTATTCTAAACCTGGATTGGATTGATACCTGCTAGTCAAACTAACAGCATATGCGATATTCGGCCTAGAACACAACATTGCATACATCAAATATCCAATAACCAAAGCATATGGAATCCTGGCCATTTTATCTCTTTCTTCAGGAGTCTTAGGAGACATCTCTTTAGAAAGGTGGATACCATGTCTCACTGGTAACAATCCTCTCTTGGAATCAACCATGTTAAACCTCTTTAACACCTTTTCCAAGTATAGACTTTGGGATAAACCAATTATTCTTTTCGCTCTATATCTATAGATGCAAATACCAAGAATATAGGTTGCCTCTCCTAAGTCTTTCATGGAGAATGTATTTAACAACCATACCTTTATAGTTCTCAACATACTTGTGTTATTACCCATAAATAAAATGTCATCCACATATAAGACAAGGAAAGTGATAGCACTATCACTAACCTTCTTATATACACATGGCTCATCCTCATTTTTTATAAAACCAAATGACTTAATGGCTTTATCAAAACGGATGTTCCAACTCCTCGAAGCTTGTTTCAACCCATAAATGGATTGCTTTAGCTTGCATACTTTGAAACTATCCTGGGATTCAAAACCCCTAGGTTGTTCCATGAAAATGTTTTCTTCAATATATCCATTGAGAAAAGCTGTTTTAACATCTATCTGCCAAATCTCATAATCATAGTATGCAGCTATTGCTAATAGAATCCTAATTGATTTAAGCAAGGCAACAGGTGAGAAAGTCTCCTCATAGTCGATTCCTTGCCTTTGGGGAAACCCTTTCGCTACTAGCCTTGCTTTATAGGTCTCTACCTTTCCATCAGAACCAATTTTCTTCTTGAAAACCCATTTGTTCCCTATAGGTACAATACCTTCAGGTGGCTCAATAAGATCCCAAACTTGATTCTTATATATGAAATCAATCTCGGGTTTCATAGCTTCAATCCATTTTAAAGAGTCTATATCTCATATATAGCTTCTTCATAGGTAAGTGGATCATCTCCATGATCTACTTCTTCATGAGTAGACAACTCTTGTTCTTCTTCATGAAGAAAACCATATCTCACTGGTGGGTGAGATATCCTGGTTGATCTATGAGGAACAACTGTAGATGTTTCATCAATAGGTGTAGGTTGACTAGATGAATCTATATCCATTTGATCTGTTTGTTGGTCAGAATTCTCCAATTCTAACTCTATTTGCCTTCTTTTGCCTCTTTCTTAAACAAACTGTTGTTCAAGAAATGTGGCATCTCTACTTACCACAACCTTTTGTGATGTAGGCAAATAAAAATAATATCCAAAACTCTCTTTTGGATATCCAATAAATCGACCATTTTCTAATCTGGTTTTCAATTTATCGGTGTTTAGCTTTTTGATATAAGCTGGACAATCCCAAATCTTAACATGTTTAAGACTTGGTTTTCTTCCATGCCATATCTCATAAGGTGTGGAAGATACTGATTTTGATGGAATCTTATTCAGAAAATGCAAAGAAGATTCTAATGCAAATCCCCAAAAGGAGATTGGCATATCAGTATAGCTCATCATACAACATACCATATGCAATAGGGTACGATTTCTCCTTTCAGATACACCATTCAGCTGTGGTATTCCTGGAGGAGTCAGTTGGGAAACAATGCCATGCTCTTTCAAATATTCATCAAATTCAGTACTCAAGTATTCACCTTCACGATCTGATCGAAGAGCTTTAATACTTTTTCTTGTTTGATTTTCTACTTCAGATTTAAATTCTTTGAACTTTTCAAAGGATTCATGTTTGTATTTCATCAAATACAAATACCTAAATCTTGATTTATCATCAGCAAAGGTAAAAAAGTAATGAAAACTACCTCTATCTATTTCTCTAAATGGGCCACATACATCACTATGTATTAGCTCCAAAATATTTTCAGCTCTTAGCCCTTGTCCAATAAAGGGTGATCGACTCATTTTGCCCTAAAGGCAGGATTCACAAGTTCGAATAGGCTCAAAACCTAATGAGAATAAAATCCCCATTTTCTCTAGTTTTAAAATCCTATCTTCTGCAACATATCCTAATCTTAAGTGCCAAATATATTTTGTACTTGAGTTGGTTTTCACCATGGCATTGCATTCATTTAGATTACTTGCATTCATTTTGTGTTTATCATTATTATCCAAATAATAAAGACTATCATGCATATAACCCGAGCCAACATATTTATTTCCAAAATAAATATTACAAACATTATCTATGAACTGAAATTCATAACCATCTCTAGTCAAACTAGATATCAAAATGATGTTCTTAAAAGCATCAGGTACATATCAAATATTATTCAAACACAAAATATGTCCAGACATGTAAAAAGATTTAGATCACATCTCGAGAACGCAAGCTGCTACTGTTTACTAGTTTCTGCATATGATAAGAAATGCGAGAACTGGCACCAGTATCTAAAACCCAAGCTGTAGATGAACTATGAGCATCATCAACAACTAAATAACAAGATATAGACATACCTTCTGAAGGTGTATCCTTCTTGTCCTTCAGAAAAGCAAGATATTCTGGGCAGTTCCTTTTCCAGTGCCCATCTTTCTAGCAGTGGAAACACTTTCCTTTGCCTCCATCAGTTTTGGTCTTCCCTTTCTGTTTAGCTATCTTCTTGGAAGGACCAGGAATTTGTGGTTTCTTTTTCTTATTGCCCTTCTTCTTGTTGGACTTTCCAGCATAAGAAAATGCAATCAAAGCTACCTCTTTCCTTTTATTGCCCAGTATATTCTTTTGGGCAATAACCAGCATGTTAAGTAGACCAGCCAAGGTGTTTTCCTTCTTAGTCATATGGAAATTTGTCACAAAATTCCCAAATGACTCAGGAAGGGACTGAAGGATCAAATCCATCTACAGTTGGAAATCCATGTTAAAGTCAAGATGTACCAGCTGCTCAATAAGCCGAATAATCTTGTGGACATGATCCCCAACATTTTGTCCCTCAGACATCCTCATGCGAAATAGCTGCCTAGATATCTCATACCTAGCATTCCTGCTATGTTCACCATACAACTCTTATAGGTGAAGGAGGATCTCACTTGCATTCTGCATGTTCTCATGCTGTTTTTGTAACTCATTACTCATAGAAGTAAGCATGTAACACTTGGCCCTCATATCATGCTCCTTCCACTTGTCCAAAGTTTCATGTTCCTCTTGAGTGGCCTCTGGAGGTGAGGGACCAGGAATATTCGAGTCTAGAACATATCCAATACGTTCTAATTTCAAGACAAGTTTTAAATTTCTTAGCCAATCAGAAAGATTAGGTCCTGTCAACCTATTGTGATCAAGTATGCTTGCAAGGATATTGGATGGTTATGGTTGTGGCGTGCTCATTATTATCAGAAAATTAACTGCAGAAAATAACCAGATTAATTAGTAAATGTACTATGTATTTAACCAAAATAATTATGGTCTTTTAATCAAATTGGTCCTCACACTAACTTAGCGAATCCTACACTTCCAAAGTAGAAAACGAAAATCCTAGTTGGATGGATTTCTAGTGGGTGATTGAATTCTTATAATCTTATTGATCATCCTCAGGCATATCCATTATTGGAATTACAATAAACTATAAGTGAGCAAATCCTTGCCCATCACATCTCATGTGAGGTTCAATCCTTTACCTAGCCCCTAATGCTTAAAATCTCAGGCACATCCATTATTGACTTATCTTGCATTAGTTAAGTTGATCCCATTGAGCCAGTAAACATGCAAATAATTTTAATGTCCTCAGGCACATCCATTATTGGCCACCAAACCATTTACATATTTACAACATCTCATGCTTAACAATTATTCTTAAGAAAATCTCTTAAATTAATTGTATCATATACAAGTATTTAAAATTTCTTAAAATAATTGCCTCAATGGAGGGCCTATGATATAATTACCTTTAATTATACCATTTCCAACTTAATCATTTGTTTGGGTCGGCCTAATTACTATTATGGTCTCACTTTGTACATTATCCAATTAGCATGCATATATCATATACTTGCATACATTCCCATACATCTCATGCATACATGGATAAACAATAAATATGGTATGATCATGGACTTTCTAAGGGATTCAATTCTGAGCCACCAAGAATTGAATCAAGGCATTCCTAGGTGCATTTCATTCATGCATTTTACAAGAGTTGCTAAAAGAGTACATAATCAACACTTGATCTTGAATTCCTCCCACTAGTCCCACCAATGCTCTTGACCTCCTTGATCTTCTTGCAATCCAATTACATAGTAATCCTTGGCATACCAAGGCGAATTTACAAGAACCAAATAAATGAAATTACAACCCAAAAATAATACAACCCTTATAATACATGCCACTAAAATTAAATTAATTAATTTACAACCCAAAGAAACATAAAAGAAATAAATCCAATCACATTGGTCTTTTATTGTCCATGATCATCCATCATGCATATCATCATTTAACAATTAAATAAAACATATACACTAAAATTAAATTGAATATCTCATATTCAACTTAAAAATCCAGATTTGAATCTCATTCAAACAAACTTAATAATTCAGATTTGAATCACATTCAAATAAATTTAAAAATTCAGATTTGAATCACATTCAAACAAATTTAAAAATTCATATTTGAATCACATTCAAACAAATTTAATTGTGTTATTATAATTCTAATTAAACAATTTAATTAGACATAGGCATAATTATGGACATCAAGCATACAAAAATTGCACAATTGAAGACCAATACCATGCGCACCATGGTGGTGCTTAAACCATGCACACCATGGTGCACACCCAAGCATGCCTCCATCTATTATTTGCAACTAGCAATGAATCAATTAACTTTTGATCAAATCACACAATTAAATCAGATATTAAACAATCTAAATGGCAAATATAGTGGCTGATACCAATTGAAGGAGCAGAAGTGTGACACCCCTTACCCTTCTATAGTGTAGCCGAGCAAGATATGCCACACAGTGTGCCAGAGCACCAAATCATATTTCCATTACAATTTATCCTTTTTAATTCATTTATTTATAATTTTGATTAATCTGAATTTTTCACAAATTTTATAGAAAATTCGACAGAGTGCCAACTGTAAATTAGAAAAACAGTTCTTCTGAATCTGTTAAAAACACTTCCAATATAATCATATTATCAATCTCAGTCAACCACCAACATATTTCCACAATTTTTCAAATGACTTCAATATTTCAAAATTCAATTCATTTCATATCACACTCAACTCAATAAGAAATACTCAAATTTATTACTAAACATGATTTATAGATAATTACATCAAAACATAATTATATGAGTTTATAATATACATGGCAAAATAAAGGTCTAATTACAAAAGTTTACAAAATATAAAATACCAAAAGCAGCCTAATGTCCTACCAATGCACTGCAAATGTGAGGTGACTCTGGACTTTGTATGCAGATCTGAAAGTTCACCCGGTCTGAGGTCTGCTGGACTCCCCAGCTATGTCTCCAATACCTACTTGTGGCAAAAGCGATGCGCTAAGTAATTCTGCTTAGTGGTGACAATATAAAATAAAATAACTAAAATAAAATAAATATGCAGGAGGGATGTTTATATTTTATGTAGACTCAATTTCTGACATATATTGTAGTATTATTCGATTAAAATTTGATAAGATTTATTTTCATTGCCTGAGTAACCCATACTAGTCGACTGGACTGGATAAATGGGTAAACTAGTACTGGGTACTAAGTACCTCGGACCATCACACCATCGGTCACATTGTATCTCCCAGTGTGCAACAGAACAGCTAATCTACTATAATAATTATCAGGGATCAAACCGAAATATAACAACTCAATCAACATAGCCACAGGCTATTATATCACAGAATGGCACGTGAGGCCATAAAACACAGAATGGCATGGAGCCATATGCAGTACTGCTAACAGAACCCTATTGGCATACCAACCTATCCAACCCAATCTTGCTAGATGTACTAGGGCATATTACACTTTTAAATTGTACACTTCTTGAAATTTAAGTTTAGGTGTTACTATTCATTTCATTAGTCAACTAAAATGTTAACTTTTACATAGACAATAGGTACATTGGTTCTAATACTCCCAACATACCACATTTTACATTCTAAAGTTATTGGTATTGGTTGCCAATACCATTTCTAAGCTTAGTGTGAGTTGTTCAAAATTTTCTGATTTTAAACCTTGTGTTTACTGTTCCATTGGTCATTTTTACAGTAGGAATTTGGCAAAGTTGTCAACATGAAAGTTGTTCCTTATTGTGTCTAGTTACATTTTCTTTTTCGAATCACTCCATTTAGATTTTGTAGCTCAAGTTATGGCCTAAACACCATAACTAGCCGGATTGCAAACTTTCCAGATTTTCTGGACTGGCCAAATCTATAGTATTTTATGCAGTGATTGCAAGTCACTTTTTGAACATGTTATGGTCAAAATTTGGGTTAGGTTTCTTCATGAAAGTTATAGGTCTATATCTTAGCTTTTTGTTGGTAAAATTTCAAGTCAATTGGACCTTTCTACACTGAGTTACAACCAAATGAATAAATAATGTTCATTTGGTCATTTTGCCCAGGCAGAATGCAGGTCACCCGGATTAGGGCAATCTTCAGGTCACCTTGGTTTGGTTTTCTGGGCAGAGTTTCTTCACCAAAGTTGTGCCATTATGTGTCTAGTGTCATGTCCAATTGTCCTTGTGAAAGAACGGAAGCGTGAAAAATACAAGTTTATACCATTGAATTAAAAAATTTTCACCTAGGATCAAATGCATCATGCAAGATTTATTTTTATCTATTTGATTTCAATGATAAACAACATATTAAAACTCTTTTAATATGTTTTTGGATCTGTATTTTCCATTTAAGATTTTAAAATTAATCAGATTAATTTTAGAACCCTAGATTAAATCAAGAACGATTACACTAACCTCTTGATGCACTGCAGCGTGTCTGCGCCTTTGAGATTTATCTTCAGGACACCAAATGTTGTCCCTCTAGCTTTTCCACACCAAGAACACCTATGGCAGCCCTTGAACAGCTTCTAAAGTTTTTTCTTTTAATTAGAAATTCAAGTTTTGCCTTTTAAGAGATTATAGATGTAAACAGGTCACTAGAAACAATTTCTAGTGTTCTTAATTCAAGAGATTGATGGCTAATCTCTTTGAATTGATGAGAGATGAAGAAGAATAGATGGAGAGCCTCAAAATGGCGTGACAAAGGAGAGGAGTGGCTGCTGGTTATTTTTCTTTTTCATAACAACACTTATATAGCTAGGTTAACACATTAAACCCTTGCCACATGTCACCCTTTGATTAGCTCTAGGTTTAAGTGACCCAATCACATTGTGCCAAGTGTCAAACCTATATTTAATCTTGATTTAAATCATCTTACATGATTAAAAAACATTTGGCAAGCTTATGTGTAACCCCATGTGTCACCATCTCATGGTGCCACGTGTCACTGTGAAAAGACCAAAATGCCCCTGTGTCTTAATTTTGAGTTCTTAACCCAAAATAATTATTTTTCTTATTCTAATTTATATCAAATATAAATTAATTAATTAATCTCTATTAATTAATTTCTCATTAATTAAATTCATATTTAAACACTTTAAATTTAAATTTAACTTATACTATACATCCAATAATCTAGATTTGGTTTCAAGTCATGCTAGGGACTTTGCAATTTAATTGCAAATCAAACCTATTTAATTAATCAATTAAACTCTTTAATTAATTAATTAAATCATATTTAAATAGGTGATAACTTGTGTATGTGTGTGACTTACTAGGCTTATCACTAATTGGCAATGAGACATGATATCAACTCTTAATATCATCAGAACTCTTTCTTGCCATAAATGATTTCTCTAAATCATTTTATGAACCTCATAGACCATGGTTAACACCTAGCATAGCATGCCATAGCCACCCAATTAGTAATAAGGTTTACCTTAAATGAACCTATAATCATATGTTACCATGTACTAGAATCTCTCTGTTACAAAGTCCCAACTCAAGCTGGAGTCATGGTTTATGTCAAACTCCATTTGCCATGAATATTATGTTCTCTTTTAATTCTAATTCTTGATTAAAAAGATTTTCTCATCAGAAACTCTTTTCTGAATAAATCTATCTGTCCTGGCCAGGAACTTGAAACATCAAGAACAATTAAATGAACATAGGATTTTATCTCTATTTACTTAGAGGAACAGATTCCATCTTGATCAACACCTACCTCCATATATAACTAATAGGAGCCAACAGATGCCCATATACCCATACACAGTACAAGTATGAAAGTAGTATCAAACTCAAACTACCTATATACAAGATAATTGTGCTATCTCAGGTCTAAAGATTATATGCACTGATATGATTTATGACAAAACATTGACAAGAGTAAACTCCATGTGCTTGTCATAAGTGTCACTGGCTTAGCCTACTTATCATTTATAAGTGCCTATCATATTTGTTATATGGTATGAGACTCACCATTCCATCTTATTTATATTTCATATAAGTAACTTGGGAACAAATATGAATACAATCTTTTTGGATAAGTCATGTCCTTATTATGAAGTATCCTCGATTATGAACCTATTTATGATACTTTGTGCTAGAAATATTGTTACTCATATTCTTAACAACTTAAGAATAATATTTCTAACAAAATATCAATGGACCTTTTCTATTACACATAAATATATTATGTAAATGGAAAAGTGGAAATGCCTTTTATTAATAAAAATATGTACAAGATACATACTAAATGATATGTTCTAGGGCATACTACTAACACCTTGCACCAATTTAACTTACACAACTCCAGTTATAGCTGCCCAAACCTGCTGGACTCATGCTCAGTCCTGCTGGTCAACCAAGGCAGTAACACTAACTTCAATTCCCACTAAACAAACCACTTTATTTCTTATTCACACATAACCAAATGGTCACTAATTGACCATTAAAACTTACTTTCACTATTACATGATTAAGGTCTCAATTTCATACCCAAACCCTAACCCATTCCATCTCAAATCATGCATTCACTTACCTTTCACTATCCTAAATAATAGGTTAGTATTAGGGGCAGCTAGGGTACCATTTTAATTCAAGAAAATCTTTAAAACCCTACCAAGCCCAAGGCTACTGAAATTTTAAGCAAGCCATACACATAATGTTTATTCAATTTTTGACCATTTTCATCAATATTTGTTCATATTTTATGTCATATAATTCACTTACTTAAATGGACAAGTTGGTCAAAAATCATCTCTGAAGACGAAATGACCAAAATGCCCTCCGTTTGGCTTAACGTGCTAAACTTGTGTGTACCGATTGATTAAATTTTCCTTATGTTTTCTTAACATTTTATTGTCATGGGAACCCCAATAATCCTTCCCTGAGGTCCCAAAAATTATTTTATGAAGTTTTCCCCGGGTCTAGTGTTGTTAACGGCCTCCACCGTCACTTCCCCTTCGGGTTACTTATCACTGGGGTTTCAGCTCATTTAACCTTAGTGTAACATCCTCCCTGTACGTGTTCTATACGTTCTGTTAGTCCAGTGGCCTAATATCAATCCAGGCAAGTCAGGATGTCTGGAACTACACTTCGGTGATAGTGAACAGACAGATAATGATGAAATAAATAAAAAGAAAATACAAGAAGAATCAAAGAAAAATGAAAGAGCAAAAATGAAACTAAGTTAAACGAGCCGGCACCGCAGTGATGGGTGACCGCACTAGGAAAGCCGTTGTCGACCCCAGGACCGCGGGAACCCTCGAAATTCAATTTCGAGACATAAGTAAAGGTTTATTGAAATGTAATTGACACTATAAATATCAAAGAAAAATTAATAAATTAGTACAAAAAAAATGAAAAATTGAGAAATAGACAAAAATTGGTGTTATCGAAAAATCGAGAATACAACCCGAAGAGGGGCATTTTTGTCACGACACAGGGATGGGGTTGGGACGTGCTTGTTCAACCAGCTACGCACTGGGGTGGAAACTTCGTGTCCCACATCGGAAACGGGAAGAAAAGATTTGGGCCATATATGTGGGAGCCTTCCTCACCTGGTCAGCGCGCTTTTGGGAATGAAACCTCCCAAGGGACAAATCCGTGAGGCCCATGGGCCAAAGCGGACAATACTAACTGGAGAAGGATCGGGCTATTACAATTTGGTATCAATTTGGTATCAGAGCTGGACTCCCTCTAGTATGGTGTGTGGTGCGAGGACGCACCAGGCGGAAGCTGGTGGGCTTGTCACGACCCAAGGATGGGGTTGGGACGTGCTTGTTCAACCAGCTACGCACTGGGGTGGAAACTTCGTGTCCCACATCGAAAACGGGAAGAAAAGATTTGGGCCATATATGTGGGATCCTTCCTCACCTGGGCAGCGCGCTTTTGGGAATGAAACCTCCCAAGGGACAAATCCGTGAGGCCCATGGGCCAAAGCGGATAATACTAACTGGAGAAGGATCAGGCTGTTACAATTTTGGTCATTTGACACCTAGAGTTGCCTTTTGACCTCAATGTCCATTAAAAATAAATGATATTACACTTTGAAAATGTCATGAAAAATTAAATTGTAGTACATTATAAGAATAGTGAAAGAAATAGGGCATAAAATCCAATTTATGAAACTTTAACTAATTAAACCTTAAAATGGAACTTAGTGCTCCACTAACTTGAATCTTGGGACACTAAAATAAGCTTTGGGACAGTAGAAACCACTTTATCTTCAACCTTCCACAAACGAACGGAATTGTCCTCCATGAAAGCTCCCATAGCCAAATTTGTCCAAGCTTCATGCACTCCCATTCCAAGCCTCCTTCCCACTTGGTTTCTTTATTAAAGCTTGCCTACTCACCTTAGGGAAGATATTGGGAACAAGAAAGAAGAGTTTTGGTGGAGTTTTAAGGAAGCTCTCAAGTGGTAAGTGTCCAAATCCTCTCCCTTGCTTTAGTAAACCTTGTGTTTAGGTTGAGGTGAGTAATTTGGTTAAGAGAAAGGAAGAAAATATTGTCATATGAACTTGTCCATTTTTGCCAGCCATGAAAATTTGTTGTGGTTGAGTTTTTCTTACCTCTAATGGATGGGATTTAAGGCTGATTAACTCAAATGGAAGTTGTAGTAAGTTAATATCCAAGTATGTGTATGTTAGTGCTTGAATTTAAAAATGGGACTTTGATGCTTTAGTAAACTGCTATGATGGTTAGCCTTAAATATCATGAATTTGTGTGTGAGTTTTTGAAATTTATTAATGAAATATGATGGTATTGAATGGTGAGCAGTTTGTGTAATTGCCATGGAAATGTATGTGTAATATAAGTGTTGATGTACATTGAATTTGGGTTGAAGTAAATGTTGAACTTGAATGGTGTATTGTGTGCATTGAGCACTTGAGTGTTATGCCCAAAATGCTTTCCTGAAATTGTGTTGAATATATATAGAAGTGCCATGATTGAATATTGAAGTATTGGGAGGAGGAGGATTGTCAAAATTGGAAGTGTAATGTTCAAATGTAGGTTGTATATGTTGGCAGCTCCTAAATTACGTCATAAGTGCAAAACTGTGAACCCAATTGGTATGAGGCCAATGGGGGGTGAAACTAGACACCAAATAGGCCAACTTTCATGTAGAAATGTTGCCAAAATTCTGCCTAGAAACTGACCTTAAAAATGACCAAATCTGGAATGGCAACCTTGCAAACCCATATTTTTTACTATATGAACAGTAATAATTAGGATGACCATAACTCACTCAAAACAAGTCCAATTGACCTGAAATTTTTACCATGGATAGCTTAGACATAGAGATACAATTCTTATGAAGATACCAAAGCCCAGAAATGGCCAAAACCAAGTCAAATAGCTTGCACAATTTCGGGTACCAAAACTACCAGAACTAAAAGTGACTTAAAATTGACCAAATTTTGCACTAAAGGTGCAATCTATCCAGCTTTAGTAAATTGACCGTATCTTGGTCTATATAACTCAGAATGACCTAAAATTTTGCCAAGAGTTCAATAAGACATAGAGCTACAATTTTTCTTCTTTGACCAGAATCTAAACACCAAGAGAAATAGGACAATAAGCTAGATCAATCTAGCACACTAAAACTGAAAATTTGGCAATTACATAAAATGATACTTGAGGTAATTTGGAAATGAATGCCAACTTGTGAAAAGGGTAAATTGCATTATATTAACAGCATATTGAATTGTAAATTTTGATATGCTGATGCTAGAAATAACTTATCTATATTACCTAAAAAGGTCAACATATGCATTGACTTATGAAATTATATAATAGCTAGTAAACTCTAGAAATTGAAGAATTAAACAATTAATTTATAATGTGCTTTAGTTTGCCTAGTTGACTAGTTTGGATAGGTTGGCATGCCAATAGGATTCTGACAGCTGTTCTGTAAATGGCTTTACGCCATACTGTGTTTTTACGGCATATTATGCCACACTGTGACTTTAATAGCTTACGGCTATACGTATTGTGTTATTATACTTGGCTTATTGCCAAATTGATTATATGGCTTTTTAGCCACACTATTTGCACACCGGGAGACACTTTGTGACCGATGGTGTGACAGCCCGAGTTACTAGGTACCCAGTGCCAGTATATCCGTTTATCTAGTTTGGTCAGTGTATAGGCTACATGGGCAATTAATTTAAGCACTATTAAATTGAAATAGCTAAATCCAGTCTTCTGACGTACAACACTACCAAAATTAGCAAATATTGAAATGTTAGCAAATAAAAATATAAACAGCAACTGCAAAGAATATCGATGTCACAAATTCATAAACAATTCATTTACTTTATTTTAGTATATATTTCTTTATATTTGGCACCACTAAGCAAAATTGCTTAGTACATTGCTTTTGTAACGCGTAGGTATTGGAGACACAGCTGGGGAGCCCAGCAGACCTACGACCAGGTGAGACATCAGATCTGCACAAGAGTCCAAAGTCATCTGCACTACACTGCATACATGGTAGGACTTAGGATCTTATGTAATGACTATTAGTTGTATTTTGACATTTTATTATGTAATATATATAGATATCATAAAACTTTAAAGTTTGTAATAATTTGTATATATTAAACTCCTATGGATAGTGTTTTGATGAATGTAAAATATGATGGACTGTTTTTTGAAATTATGAAATTATGAGACTGAAAAATTAGTTGGAAGATTGAGATTATCATATTGAACTGTTTTTAATAGGTTTAGAAGGACAGTTTGTCTGAAATACAGATGGCACCTTGCCGGATTTTTATTACTACTTTGAAACACTGATTTTATTAAAATATGAAAATAGAACTAGTATGTTATGAATATCACATAAAGACTTCTAAAATCAAATTGAGTTCAAAAAATGAGATAATCACAGATTAGGTGCTCCAGCACGCCTTGCTCGGCTACACTGTAGACGGGTGAGGGGTGTTACATTTAGTGGTATCAGAGCACGGTTTAGGCATTTCTGGATCTAGATAGATTGCATATCATGCATTGCATTGTATGCGTTAAGATGACTCTAATGCAGATCTTTTGATTTGATATTTTGATCAGAATATGGACTCCACATCGTAGAGAGCGGTCAATGAGGAGGTAGAGAGTCATGCTCCATCTATGACTGAACCAGGAGACAGGAGGGAACCTGCTCCACCAGTACCAGATGCACCAGCCACATTTCAATAAATGGCTGAGTTCTTTAGACAGATGGTAGGAGTTATGCCACCACCACCACCACCTCCACATCAAAAATCTCATATGGAGAAACTTAGAAAGTTTGGAGCGGTAGATTTTCTGGGAAAAAGGGAAGATGATTCTGTCACAGCTGAAAACTGGTTCGATAGAACTGGAAGAGTCTTGAAACAACTTCATTGTACTCCAGAGCATAATTTGGAAGCTGCTGTATCACTACTGCAAGATGATGCAAACCAATGGTGGGATACAGTAACTAGTGAGGTGCCACCAGAACAAATAACTTGGGATTTCTTTCTCACTAAGTTCAGAAAGAAGTATGTGGGCAGTGTATACCTGGAAGAGAAGAGAAGGGAATTTATTACCCTACGCCAGAGACAACTAACAGTGGCTGAATATGAAAGAGAATTTGCTAGACTGAGCCGCTATGGGAGGGAAATAGTCTCTAATGAGGCTGAGAGATGTAAGAAATTTGAGGAAGGACTCAATGATAACATTAAAGTAATGATTACAGCCTTGGGGATTATAGAGTTTGCCAAGTTAGTGGAAGCTACACTGAAGGTTGAAAAAGTTAGAATAAATGAGCAAAACAGAAGGGACAGACATCAGAAAAGAGGTTAGGGTCAGACCAGTACATCTTTTTCCCCTAGTAAGAAATTCAGAGGTTCGCCTACTCAGAGTTTCAGTAGAGCACCAAGTTAGGGTCAGTCACAGAGGCCCAAATCTCAGTTTGCACCGAGGAGAGGCCAGTCCACACCTCCAGTGGCTAGCTCTCCAGGGACAAGGTTCAGGGGACTAGCCCCAACAGTATCTGTTGCTTACCCACATTGCCAAAAATGACATAAGGGTGAATGTTGGAGGATGATAGGTGCTTGTTTACGGTGTGGGTCTACAGACCACCTAATCCGAGATTGTCCGCGCAAAACTGCTACATCTACTCCAAAGATCAATCGTTAGGCTCGCCTCCAGGCTCCAAGGGGTAGAAATGCAGGTAAGGCCGAGGCGGTACTTCACGTAAAACTGATCAGTCTGGAGAGAGCAGAAGGCAGAAAACCAGCCATAGCCTATGCTATAAGGGCACAGGAGGAACAGAATGCTCCAGATGTCATCAAGGGTACATTCCTCCTCTATAATACTTTTGTGCATGCATTAGTGGATCCTGGATCTACTCATTTATATATTTGTATCAAGCCGCCCGTAGAAAAGGGAATACCAGTAGAGGAAAGTGACCAAGACATCCTAGTCACAAATCCGCTAGGCCACAGAGTGGTAGTAAACAAGGTGTATAAGGGCTGTCCATTGAAGATTCAAGGGAAAGAGTTCTCATCAGACTTAATCGAACTGCCTTTCCATGAGTTTAATGTGATTTTAGGAATGGATTGGTTATCCCATTATCAGGCAATAGTAGATTGTAAATTAAAGAGAATCTCTCTGAAAATTGCTGAGAATAAAGAAATAACAGTTGTGGGTGAAAGGACAGATTTCTTGTCCAATGTCATCTCAGCTGCAATTGCAAAAGGGTGTAAAGCCTATCTGGCACACGTGGTTGACAGTAGGCAGGGTAAACTTAACTTGTCTAACATACCCACAGTAAGGGATTTCTCTGAAGTATTTCCTGAGGAATTGCCTAGTTTGCCACCAGAAAGAGAAGTTGAATTTGCTATTGAGATTATGCCGGGTACAACTCTGATTTCAATTGCTCCGTATAGAATGGCACCTGCTGAATTGAAAGAGTTAAAAATCCAACTGCAAGAATTACTAGACAAGGGGTTCATACTCCTCAGTGTGTCACCGTGGAGAGCTCCGGTACTGTTTGTAAAGAAGAAAGATGGGACACTGAGGTTATGTGTTGACTATCGACAGTTAAACAAAGTAACAGTGAAGAATAAGTATCCGTTGCCTAAAATTGACAATCTGTTTGATTAGTTAAAGAGAGCTGGTGTGTTTTCTAAGATTGATCTCATATCAGGGTATCATCAGCTAAGGGTTAAAGATGCAGATGTGCCTAAGACTGCATTTAGAACTCGGTATGGGCATTATGAATTGCTAATAATGCCATTTGGGTTAACAAATGCTCCAGCAGTATTCATGGATCTTATGAACCATATCTTCCATCCATACTTAGATCGGTTTGTAGTGGTCTTCATTGATGACATCCTGGTGTATTCCAAGGATAAAGCAGAACATGATGAGCATTTGAGAATTGTTCTGCAGACTCTAAAAGAGAAGAAACTATATACTAAATTGTCCAAGTGTGAGTTCTGGTTGAATGAGATTGCATTCCTTAGACATGTAGTATCAGCTGAAGGGATTAGAGTGGATCCCAAGAAGATTGAAGCAGTGATAGAATGAAAGCCTATACAACTGAGATCAGAAGTTTCTTGGGGTTAGCTGGATATTATAGAAGATTTGTAAAGGGATTTTCCCTGATAGCTACTCCAATGACCAAATTATTATACAAGAATATGAAATTTGACTGGAATGACAAGCGTCAAGCCAGTTTTGAGAGGCTGAAGACTATGTTGACAGAGGCACCAGTGTTAACACAGCCAATGTCTGGAAAAGACTTCATAGTCTATAGTGATGCCTCACATAATGGGTTAAGGTGTGTACTCATGCAAAAAGGGAAAGTAGTTGCATATGCTTCCAGGCAGTTAAGGCCACATGAAAAGAATTACCCTACTCATGATTTAGAGTTAGCAGCAATTATCTTCGCATTGAAGATATGGAGGCATTACTTGTATGGAGAAAAATGCTATATATACACAGACCATAAGAGTCTGAATTATCTGCCAACCCAGAAGGAACTTAATTTGAGACAGAGGCGATGGATTGAATTCCTGAAAGATTATGATTGTGTGATTGACTACCACCTGGGAAGGCAAACGTAGTTGTTGATGCCTTAAGCAAAAAATCTATTGTAGCATTAAGATCTCTGAATGCCCAACTGTCCTTAACATATGATGGAGTTATTTTGGCTGAGTTGCAAGTGAAGCTGAATCTATTACAACAGATACAGGATGGGCAGAAGACAGATGAGAAATTAATGGCTGTTATGGGCAAAATCACTAAAGGAAAGGAAATTGAATATGAAGTGAAGAAAATGGGTGCCTGTACTATAAAGAAAGAGTATGTGTACCAAATGATAAAGAGTTGAAAACCAGTATTCTGAAAGAAGCACATAACAGTGTGTATACTATGCACCCAGGAAGCACAAAAATGTACCATGACCTGAAACTTCGATACTAGTGGCCAGGTATGAAGAAGGACATAGCTGACTATGTAACTAGATACTTGACATGTCAGCAAGTCAAAGTAGAACATCAAGTTCCATCAGGTTTGTTACAGCCCCTAAACATACCTGAATGGAAATGGGACCGAATCACTATGGACTTTGTCAGTGTTCTACCTCTCACTCAGAAGAAGCATGATGCAGTATGGGTGATTGTGAATAGGTTGACCAAATCAGCACATTTTCTGCCAGTCAGAACTGACTACTCACTGGAAAAGCTAGCAGAATTGTACATTAGTGAGATAGTTAGACTACATGGAATTCCACTTTCCATTATATCTGATAGAGACCCGAGGTTTATATCTAGATTTTGGAAGAAATTACAAGAATCCTTAGGCACACAACTCCATTTTAGTATGGCTTTTCATCCTCAGACGGATGGACAGTCAGAAAGAATAATCTAGGTAAATTCTGAAACTCATTGAGTTATTGCAAACAATAAATTGAACTGATAATGATAATAATAACCGAACATATGTGATAGGTCCTCGAGGATATGATGAGGAGTTGTGTTATTGAGTTTGAAGGAAGCTAGGACAGATACCTTCCACTGATAGAATTTGCATACAACAATAGCTATCAAGCTAGCATACAATTGGTACCCTATGAAGCATTGTATGGGAGAAAATGCAGAACACCTGTATGTTGGACTGAATTTGGTGAAGATAAGCAAGTGGGGCTAGACCTGATAAAATAGACAGAGGAAAAGTGAAACTGATAAAGGCCAATTTGAAAGTTGCCTCAGACCGACAAAAATCTTATGTTGACTTGAAAAGAAAGGACATTGAGTATGAAGTTGGTGAGAAGGTATTTTCTCAAAGTATCACCATGGAAGAAAGTGTTGAGATTCAGGAAAAAGGGAAAATTAAGCTCTAGGTTCATTAGCCCATATGAAGTTATTGAACGTGTGGGACCAATAGCCTACAGATTAGCCTTACCACCTGAGTTGGACAAGATGCATAATGTGTTCCATGTCTCGATGCTCAGATCAGATCCTTTATATTTCATCTCAGCAGAAGAAATTGTGGTACAACTTGACCTGACATATGAAGAAGAACCAATTAAAATCTTGGCACGAGAGGTAAAAGAGCTCAGAAACAAGACAATTCCACTAGTGAAAATCCTATGGAGACACCACAACACGGAAGAGGCAACATGGGAGAGCGAGGAGACAATGAGGCAACAGTTCCCTTAGCTCTTCACATCAGGTAAATTTCGAGGACGAAATTTTTATTTAGAGGGGAAGAGTTGTAACATCCTCCCTGTACGTGTTCTGTACGTTCTGTTGCTCCAATGGCCTAATATCAGTCCAGGCAAGTTAGGATGTCTGAAACTACACTTCGATGATAGTGAACAGACATATAATGATGAAGTAAATAAAAATAAAATACAAGAAAAATCAAAGAAAAATTAAAGAGAGAAAATGAAACTAAGTTAAACGAGCCGGCACCGCAGTGATGGGTGAACGCACCGGGAAGGCCGTTGCCGACCCCAGAACTGCGGGGAACCCTCAAAGTTAAATTTCAAGACATAAATAAAGGTTTATTGAAATGTAATTGACACTAGAAATATCAAAGAAAAATTAATAAATTAGTATAAAGAAAAATGAAAAATCGAGAAACAGACAAAAATCAATGTTACTGAAAAATTGGGAATATAACCCGAAGAAGGGCATTTTGGTCATTTGACACCTAGAGTTGCCTTCTGACCTCAATTTCCATTAAAAATAAATGATATTACACTTTGAAAATGGCATGAAAAATTAAATTGTATTACATTATAAGAATAGTGAAAGAAATGGGGCATAAAATCCAATTTATGAAACTTTAACTAATTAAACATTAAAATGGAACTTAGTGCTCCACTAACTTGAATCTTGGGACACCAAAATAAGCTTTGGGACAGCAAAAATCACTTCAACTTCAACCTTCCACAAACCAATCAAATTGTCCTCCATGAAAGCTCCCATAGCAGAATTTGTACAAGCTTCATGCACTCCCATTCCTAGCCTCGTTCCCACTTGGTTTCTTCATTAAAGCTTGCCTACTCACCTTGGGGAAGATATTGGGAACAAGAAAGAAGAGTTTTGGTAGAGTTTTAAGGAAGCTCTCAAGTGGTAAGTGTCCAAATCCTCTCCCTTGCTTTAGTAAACCTTGTGTTTAGGTTGAGGCGAGTAATTTGGTGAAGAGAAAGGAAGAAAATATTGAGATATGAACTTGTCTATTTTCGGCAGCCATGAAAGTTTGTTGTGGTTGATTTTTTCTTACCTCTAATGGATGGGATTTAAGGTTGATTAACTCAAATGGAAGTTGTAGTAAGTTAATATCCAAGTATGTGTATGTTAGTGCTTGAATTAAGGGTTTAAAAGTGGGACTTTGATGCTTTAGTAAACTGCCATGTTGGGCAGCCTTAAATATCATGAATTTGTATGTGAGTTTATGAAATTTATTAATGAAATATGATAGTGTTGAATGGTGGGCAGTTTGTGTAATTGCCATGGAAGTGTATGTGTAATATAAGTGTTGATGTACATTGAATTTGGGTTGAACTAAATGTTGAACTTGAATGGTGTATTGTGTGCATTGAGCACTTGAGTGTTATGCCCAAAATGCTTTGCTGGAATTGTGTTGAATATATATAGAAGTGCCATGATTGAATATTGAAGTATTGGGAGGAAGAGGATTGTCAAAATTGAAAGTGTAATGTTCAAATGCAGGTTGTGTATATTGGCAGCACTTAAATTAGGTCATAAGTGAAAAACTGTGAACCCAATTGATATGAAGCCAATGGGGGGTGAAACTAGACACCAAATAGGCCAACTTTCATGTAGAAATTTTGCCAAAATTCTGCCTAGTAACTGACCTTAAAAATCACCAAATCCGGAATGGCAACCTTGCAAACTCAGATTTTTTACCATATGAACAGTAATCATTAGGATGACCATAACTCACTCAAAACAAGTCCAATTGACCTGAAATTTTTACCATGGATAGCTTAGACATAGAGCTACAATTCTTATGAAGACACAAAAGCCCAGAAATGGCCAGAACCAAATTAAATAGCTTATACAAATTCGGATACCAAAACTGCCAGAACTAAAAGTGACCTAAAATTGACCAAATTTTACACTAAAGGTGCAATCTGTCCAGTTTTAGTAAATTGACCATATCTTGGTCTATACAACTCAGAATGACCTGAAATTTTGCCAAGAGTTCAATAAGACATAGAAGTACAATTTTTCTTCTTTGACCAGAAGCTAAAAACCAAGAGAAATAGGATAATAAGCTAGACCAATCTAGCACACTAAAACTAAAAATTTGGCAATTACATAAAATGATACTTGAGGTAATTTGGCAATGAATACCAACTTGTGAAAAGGGTAAATTGCATTATATTAATAGCATATTGAATTGTAAATTGTGATATGCTGATGCTAGAAACAACTTATCTATATTACCTAAAAAGGTCAACATATGCTTGACTTATGAAATTACATAATAGCTAGTAAACTCTAGAAATTGAAGCATGCCAATAGGATTCTGACAACTGTTCTGTAAATGGCTTTATGCCATACTGTTTTTTTACGGCATATTATGCTGCACTATGACTTTAATAGCCTACGGCTATACGTATTGTGTTATTATACTTGGCTTATCGCCAGATTGACTATATGGCTTTTTAGCCACACTATTTGCACACCGGGAGACACTTTGTGATCGATGGTGTGACAGCCCGAGGTACTAGGTACCCAGTGCCAGTATATCCGTTTATCCAGTCTGGTCAGTGTATAGGCTACGCGGGCAATTAATTTTAGCACTATTAAATTCAAATAGCTAAATCCAGTCTTCTGACATACAGCAGACATCAGATCTGCACAGGAGTCCAAAGTCATCTGCACTACACTGCATACATGGTAGGACTTAGGATCTTGTGTAATGACTATCAGTTGTATTTTGATATTTTGTTATGTATTATGTATAGATATCATAAAACTTTAAAGTTTGTAATAATTTGTATATATTAAACTCCTATGGATAGTGTTTTGATGAATGTAAAATATGATAGACTATATTTTGAAATTATGAAATTGTGAGACTGAAAAATTAGTTGGAAGATTGAGATTATCATATTGAATTGTTTTTAACAGTTTTAGAAGGACAGTTTGTCTGAAATACAGACGGCACCTTACCGAATTTTTATTACTACTTTGAAACACTGATTTTATTAAAATATAAAAATAGAACCAGTATGTTATGAATATCACATAAAGACTTCTAAAATCAAATTGAGTTCAAAAAATGAGATAATCACAGACTAGGTGCTCCGGCACGCTATGTAGCACGCCTTGCTCGGCTACACTGTAGACGGGTAAGGGGTGTTACACTTAGTGTATTTCATTCCTAAAATTTTTCCTTAATTTTTTTGATCATTATTTGGTTTACTTATAACTCCTCACTCTAGTCTAATTATAATTTCAAATATTCTAGCTGCCCGAACCGACATTGGTCATCGGAATAGTAGATTGTACGGACTAGCTAGAGTGAGGGTGTTATAGGAAGCGTGAAAATTATTAGATTAGAACATTGAATTCAAAAATTTTCTTCTAGGGTCCCATGCATCATGCAAGATTTAATTTTTACCTATTGATATCAATATCCAATTGCATATTAAAACTCTTTTAATATGTATTTGGATCTATGTTTGCCATTTAAGATTTTAGAATTAACAAATTAATTCATTAGAACCCTAGATTAAATCAAAAACATGTGCACTAACTTTTTGATGCACTGTAGTTTTGTCTGGTACCTTTGTGAAGCACCTAGGACCCCAGATGTTGTCCCTCTAGATTGTCCACACCAAGATCACCAATGGCAGCCCCTTGAACAGCTTCTAAAGCTTTGCCAACCAATTAGAAAATAGGGATTTTCCTTTAGAGAGGTTGTAGATGTATACAGGACACTAGAAACAATTTCTAGCAATTTTAATTCAATAGAATATTAGCAATTCTCTTTGAATTGATGAGAGATGAAGAAAAAGAGAGGAAGAGAGGCTCAAAGGTGGCGGCACATATGAGAGAATAGTATATTATTCTTTTACTCTTTCATAACATCACATTATATAATTAGGTCATCACTTAAAACCCTTGCCACATGTCATCTTCTGATTGGCCAGAATTTTAATTAACCTAATCACATTAAGCCAAGTGTCAAAGTTAGATTTAATCTTGACTTTGTTCATCTTACATGATTGGAAGACAAATGGCAAGCTTATATGGTGCAATGAGTCACCATCTCATGGTGCCTCATGTCACCATGTGAAATGACCAAATTACCCTTGTGTTGTAATTTTGAGTTCTCAACCCAAAATAATTATTTCTCCTCTTCTAATCAATTTATATCAAATATAAATTAATTAATTAATCTTTGTTAATTAATTTCTCATAATTAAATTCATATTTAAACACTTTAAATATAAATTTAACTTACACTATACATCCAATAACTTAGATTTAGTTTCAAGTCATGCTAGGGACTTTGTAGTCTTATTGCAAACCAAACCTATTTAATTAATCAATCAAACTCTTTAACTAATTAATTAAATTATATTTAACTTAGTGATTACTTGTGTATGTGTGTGACTCACTAGGCTCGTCACTATTTGGCAATGAGATATGATATTAATTCTTAATATCATCAGAACTCTTTCTTACCATAAATGATTTCTCTAAATCATTTTAGGCACCTTATAGACCATGGTTAATACCTAGCATAGCATGCCATGGCCACCCAATTAATAATAAGGAATACCTTAAATGAACCTTTAATCATATGTTACCATACACTAGAATCTCTCTGTTATAAAATCCCAATTCGAGATGGAGTCATGGTTTATGTCAAACTCCATTTGCTATGAATATTATGTTCTCTTTTAATTCCAATTCTTGATTAAAAAGATTTTCTCATCAGAAACTCTTTTCTGATTAAATCTGTCTATCCTGGCTAGGAACTTGAAACATCAAGAATAATTAAATGAACATAGGATTTTATCCCTATTTACTTAGGGTAACAAATTCCATCTTGATCAAAACCTACCACCATATATAACTGGTAGGAGCCAACACATACCCATATACCCATACACAGTACAAGTATGAAAGTAGTATCAAACTCAAACCACCTATATAGAAGATAACTATGCTATCTTAGGTTTAAAGATTATATGCACTGATATGATTTATGACAATACACTCCATGTGCTTGTCAAAAGTGTCACTGGTTCGGCCTACTTATCATGTATAAGTGCCTATCATGTTTGTTAAATGGCATGAGACTCACCATTCCATCTTGTTTACATCTCATATAAATAACTTGAGAACAAACATGATTACAATCTTTCTGGACAAGTCATGTCCTTATTGTGAAGTATCCTCGATTGTGAACCAATTTATGATACTTTGTGCTATAAATACTGTCACTCATATTCTTAACAACTTAAGAATAGAATTTCTAACAAAATATCAATGGACCTTTTCTATTACACATAAATACATTATGTAAATGGAAAAGTGAAATTTGCTTTTTATTAATAAAATATGTACAAGATACATACTAAATGATATGCTCTAGAGCATACTACTAACACAGATAACATTCTCATAATTCTCTGATCGTCGGAATTGTCCATTTTCAGGTGATAGGCAAAGAAGGCTACCAGAAAAAGATCTAGGCAGTTGTCATGATGTGAATTTGTGCTAGAAAAATAAGAATCAGAAGAAAATACATTGAAAATTCACCAGAGAAAGGAATGTGAGAATAATGAGATTCCCTCCCACATATATATAGGCCTTGACATTTAATGCTTGCAGAACTCGAAGTGGCTCATCGGTAATTGAAGAATTTAAGACCTTCACCTTTATTCGAGGTTCACAGATGTAGACCAGATATGGAGAAGAGATAAGAGGGAGTTCAGGAAGTAAGAAGAGTTTGGACGCGGAAGGATTTAGGTTAAGAGATTAAGATAAGAGGTCCTAGATCTGCCAATCACAGTAAGAGATCAGGTAGACCAAGCAATAGCCAATAGAGATCAGAAGGTTTGGGCAATCAAATCACTTTCAATCATGACCCTTAATCCATAAGATTAATTCCCCCACCATCACATCTGAGTTGGTTAAAGCATCTGGGGTACGATCTGATCCCCACCATCCATCCCATTTGTAAGGGCGAACCCGAACCATCGGATCTCAAGCGGTTAAAGCATCCCAATACACCTTAATTCACATCGTTGATCTCACTTGTAAGGATGAGTTTGAGATCGTCAAATTAAAAATAAATAACTAATTCAGCACTTTTCATTCCCAGCCCTAGGATCTATTCTGTAAGGCAAGACCTCTGACCGTTGGATTAAATAATGAAGGACAAAAATTTTGAACTAAATCCGAACATTCAATTTTGATTCCTTTTAATTCTAAAACATCGGATCATGTCCTTTTAAATTCAGACTCTTCATTTCTTCCTACTGAAATCCTGACCCTCCATTTGGAGCCCCCGTTTCCTATAAATACTTACATGCAATACTGTAGAAAAGGAGGAGGAGGGCTAGTCTTTGTGGGGAGTCTCTGAATTTGAATATTACTATAGCTTCATCACCTTCATTCTGAGTTTCTTTAAATTTCTAAGGGACTCTAGAAATAAGTTTTCTAAAGGGCCTTATTACCAAAACTACTAATATGGCAATCCATATCTTCAGTAGACTTGCACACCAACTCGGTGGTCCAATCTTAGTTCATCTCCAAAATCTTATTTTTCTTGCCTACGGTAGCTCAAGTCACTTTTTCACCTTATCATTAGCAGTTCCAGCTTTGTGGGATATCGGTATCGGCTCTTCCATCACTTTAGCTCTCCACTGGTAAGCATTTTAACCTATTGCTCTCTGATTGAATATATCTGACCTGTGTTCATGGTGTAAGAACTCTTAAGATACCATGTCGTACCGAACTTTCAGGATAGGTTAGTATCAGATTGACTTATCTCACAAATATTACCTTTAGCTTTTATTATGATGTTCGCGTCATCTCAACAGAATTTTATTTTTATTTTTATTTTTATTTTTATTAGCACGAGAATGAAAGTTCGGGTGATATAAAAGTTATTGGAATCTCATAAGTTCTGTAAAGAGTTCAGATGGAAATAAGTTAAATACGAGCGATGACATGAAGAGTTCTGATTTGATTAAAGGGAAAATTATTGGGATAAATAGATGTAGTTCAGGTAGACGTAAAAAGGTTCGAGTAATTAAAAGGAAATCAAAAACTGAGAAAAGCTCGAATAATAAGTTACGAGATCGAAAACCTAGAAAAGCTCGAACAATGAGCCACGAAATCGAAAGTCAAAGGAAGAAGCTCAGGCAATAAGTTATGAGATCGGAAAGTAAGAAAGTTCGGATAGTAAAGAGATCGAGAAATTACGCACTTAATACACTATTCTTATTCTGGTCTTCTAGAGGGAGATCGAGAAAGAGTTCAGCTCAACATCCGCGATTTTTATATCTTTATTAACAACTCACATTTCAAAATAGTGGGATCGGGAGAGAGTCATTCCCTGTAATTCCCGTAGTTTTATTGTCACACCTTATCCCTACATAAGGTATGATATGATCCCGTAATATATCTAATGAATTACCGAACTTTACCAACCGATAACCCATTAAATATATTACAAGGGATTTTAAAAAAATTCAATTCATTTTAAAGTTTGAAGTGATGGTAAATAATTATTAAAGAGCTTTTAAATTAGCTTTACATCATAAATTATAATTTTAATTAATTCGGTATTTCTAAAATTTTATAGAAATTTTGGCAGAGTAACGGCTAAAATCTAAGGAAACAGTTTTTCAAAACCTGTTAAAAACACTTCATAAAGATATATTTTCCATAACTCAACTTAAATCATCACATTACAATCTCAATAATCTTCATCATGAGGAAAGTAATTCATTATTCGTAAAATTCAAAAATAACTTAAATATTGCATTTATTGGAATAACAAAGTTTATATTACAAAAATTTATATTAACCAAAATAACATTACAAGCTTTTTGTACAACTGTAAAAAGTTCACCTAATAATACATACAGATCACTTTACATTAAAAGAAGGTTTACAAAAGGTATAATCAACATACCTAGAAATAGATCCAAAATAATGCTCTCACTACTGCCACAAGTAGCTCACTCTACTGCCTTATCTATCTTCTTACCTGCGACAGCATAAACAAGCTATTGCTGAGCAAACACTCAATGGTGCACAACTTAAAAATTTAAAGCTCAATTCAAATCATAATTTACCAAAATTGAATCAATTATAATCTCAAACACATTTAAAGTATTACAATATTTCTAAAACAATGTAACCATTTAATAAAAGAAAATTTTTATTTCAAATGATCATAAAACACAAATTTTCTGAAAACTACATAGTTTAGAACATGACACCATTATCCAATTCATCCCAATAACCAAAGGCTAATAGGGAATACAAGGGCTAGCTAGCAAATATATGAGTATTCATTCAATTCGTTCTCAACTAGCACACACCTCAACACTTAAGCCAAAGAGGGAAAATAAGTCCAATTCATCTCACTAGGAAAACTAGTGAGGAATACAAAACACATAGTCATGTCAACTGTGGTTTCAATCATATTTAAACAATTTTCCATTCATCAAATACATTTTTCAACTCACAATAATATTCCATTCAGAACAATTACCCAAAATGGGTTAGCAACACATAATTTTTCAATTAAGATTTTCAATGTAATAAAAGTCATAAACCATTCACACAACTCATTCAAAATAAATTCAATTTGAAAAACAAAAAGATAATTGTTGTTTTGCACAAACCTCTTTTTACTTCTCTTTCCTAGTTCAATTTGTTCTCTCCTTAGGAGGCTCCTTTTCCACTGAAAATTTATAATAGAGATGTCTCAATACTCAATTTAAGTACCACTAATAATCAATTAATTAAATACCTAATGAATACCTAAGTTACTTAAGCAATTTTGAAGAGTTTGGGTTCTAGACAAATTTATGCCTTCATAATTTGGTGAGGTATTCTTTATGAACATTGTACCTGTATGTCTTAGTTTTATTTTTCAATTTGAATCACTCCATTTGGAGTTTTGTAATTCTAGTTATGGTTAATTAACTAAGTACTGGTTCACTAACCTTTGCTGTTCCAAAACTTGGCAGATTCTAGAACCTCACTTTATCCAGCCAATTGGACTAGCTACAATCATGTTTAGGCCTAATGTTCTTAATATGAGTTGTTTCCCTATGTGTCCTGGTCACACAAGATCAAAATAATAAATTTTAAAGTTATGTATGGTGAGTTATGGCAATGTAACTAACCTGGTGCATCAGGATTTAAGGTTTAGGTCAGTGTCTTGTATTTTACATTTGAGGTCCTTATCCTTAGAATTTGGATTTCTAAATCAAAGTCTTAGCCCTATTTCATAGGTTTCCAAAAGAGTTTGGCTCATCCCAATTAGAGTTTCCTAGTGGGAGATATGATTTAAAGACTGTTCTGAGTTTAAGTGACTATTTCGTTCAATTTCAAGGTTTGGATGGCTGACTTGTCCTCGCAATTTGTCCAAGTTCCATTAGGTTTTGGATTTTGGTCTAAAAATAAAAATTGTAGTTCTAGGTATTACAGAGATTTTGGCTTTAGATTCACTACATTTGCAGTTTTATGGACCAAGTAATGGCATTTTTGCCAAAACTGGTCGGGTAGGTCCAAGTCCAGAATTTCAGGTCAGTTTTGGTTCTGGTCAGAATTATTGACCTAACTTATTCTAGCAAATTGGTTGGGTTAGTGTCAGAATTAGGCACTATGGTCTTCACTAAAAGTGTGCTCCTATGTCTAACCTTTCTAATGGTTCAAGAATCAAGTCATTTTGACCTTCCTAGAGTAAGTTATGCTCATTTGAATATTTACTGTTCATATGGTCATTTTTCCAGGTCCAGCATGTGGTTACCCGGATTCAAGCAATTTTTACGTCATGTTAGGTTCAGTTTCTAAGCAGGGTCTCTGCATGAAAAATGTGGCTTTAGGTCTTAAGTTTCATCTCCAATTGGCCTCATACCACATGGAGCCATACAATTCAATTTATAACCACTTAAGTGGACTGGACTCAAGCTATCCAGAATCCAGCACCAAAACACCATTACTATCCCATTGGTTTCTTCCACCAACTCAACTTCAATCCTTATCAAATTCACATTAAATGACCATAATTTAACTTCAAACATGTCAGTTGCTCTTCCTAACATAAAAGCCCTAATTCTCAAAACCCTAAATTCCCATCTTCCACAACTTATGCAATTCATGTCATTCCAAACATACAAATCAATATAATTCATCATCTAAGCTTAAATACATGTTTAATTCCATTCAATCCATTAAACCCTAAACCCCCCTCATGCTAGCTGAATTTGTCTCCCAAAACTTATGCATGATTTTTCCATCTTTTTAAGTAAATTTTCCTATACTTAACCTTAATTCAATGATCACATAAGAATTCTAGCTTGTAGAAATATTTACCTCTAATGATGTTTGTCAAATCCTCCAAATTCTTTCACTTCCTCAAATTTTCTTGCTCCCAATCTTTAAATCAAAGTCCAATTTGAGTTTTTGTCAACATGAATTATGGGATTTATGATAGAAATTTAAGGTTGCAAGCTTTGGAAATGGGTGAAAATGAAAGAAAGTTAAGAGAGATTGAGTGAGAGAGAGAGCCGGCTGGATTTTGAAGAAGAAGATAATTTGTTTCTTTTTAATTCTTGTCTTTATTTATGTATAATTATACCCAAATTTATATGATTTAAAATTATAAATTTAATTATGTCATGCTTATGTAATGCTTATGTCATAAAGCATTAAAAATTAACAATTTTCATTTCTTGATTTTCTTTTCTTTCCCTACACTTCTTCATTTTTAATTATTTTTTATTATTTTAACCTCATACATTTTAATGGACATTTAGGTCAAAAGTATCCTCTAAGAGTGAATTGACCAAAATGCCCTTCATCAGTTTCAATCCATTTTCTAATAGTGCTTGGTAACTCTTTGAGTTTTGATTCACTTATTTGAGCTTGTTCTCTTTTCTTTTCTATGGTTTTCTAGTTCCCAATAGTTTCGCAATTATCCCTTAGCTTAGGGTGTCATGGGGTCCTACACGAATTTAGGGTAGCAACTGAGCTCGCAGTCGCTTCCTGGGTCGATCACCCATCACCGAAACCTCGGCTCATTTAACCAATTAGGCTTTGTTTTTCTTATTTCCATTTCACCTTCATGTGATTTCAATTAATTTTTATTTATGGCTTTTTTAGATGAATTAGATATGGTTCTAAAAATCCTGACTGTCTGGACAAACACTAATCACCGGAACAGTAGAATGTATAAACTACTATGGGGGTGTTATAATTCCCCCCCCCCCCCTTAAAAGAAACTTTGTCCCGAAATTTTACCTGGTATTAGTCTCTGAATAGTTGTGGGTGCTACCTCCTCATGTTCTCCTCGCGCTCCCAAGTTATCTCCTGGCCTAAATGATGGTTCCATAGCACTTTCACTAGAGGTATCTGCTTATTCCTCAGCTGCTTCACCTCATGTGCCAAGATCTTTATGAGCTCTTCCTCATAAGTGAGGTCTGGATTTACCTCAATCTCCTCTACTGGCAAAATGTGAGAGGGGTCTGATCTATACCTCCTCAACATATATACATGGAAAACATTGTAAATCCTTTCTAACTCTGGAGGTAATGCCAATCTGTATGCCAATGGACCTACTCTCTCTAGAACCTCATATGGCCCGATAAAGCGAGGACTCAACTTCCCCTTTTTACCAAACCTCATAATTTTCTTCCAAGGGAAAACTTTAAGGAATACCTTGTCACCCACAACATACTCAACATCTCTTCTTTTCAAATCGATATAGGACTTCTGACGATCTGATGCAGCCTTGAGTCTATCTCGAATAAGCTTAATCTTTTCCTCAGTCTACTGTATAATTTCTAGGCCAATCAATTTCCTTTCACCCACTTCATCCCATCAAAAAGGAGTTCTACACTTTCTACCATACAAAACTTCATATGGAGGCATCCCAATGCTTGATTGATAACTGTTATTGTAGGCAAATTCAATCAAGGGCAGGTGCATATCCCAATTTCCTTTAAACTCAATCATACAAGCCCAAAGCATGTCCTCTAAGATCTGGATTACTCTCTCAGACTGGTCATCTATCTACAGATGAAATGCAATGCTGAAGTTTAATATAGTTCCTAGGGCTTTTTGGAGACTATCTCAGAATCTAGAAGTGAATCTTAGATCTGTATCTAATACAAAGGATACTGGCACTCCATGAAGTCTCACCACTTCATCAATGTAGAGTTTAGCCAATTTGTCAAGACTATAATCCATCCTTACTGGTAGAATGTGCGTAGACTTGGTTAATCTGTCCACAATAACCCAAACTGCATCATGGTTCTTCTGTATCTGTGGAAGTCCCATCATAAAATCCATCGTGATCCTCTCCCATGTCCACTCGGGAATTGGCAATGGCTGTAGCAACCCAGTTGGCACTTGGTGTTCAGCCTTTACTTGCTAACAAGTTAGGCATTTGGATACATATTTAGCTATGTCTTTCATCATACCTATCCACCAATAGTGCTCCTTGACAATTCTATACATTTTTGTTCCACCAGGGTGCATGGCAAAAGGTGAGTCATGTGCTTCCTTCATAATGACTTGTCTCAATTTCACGTCATTTGGAACACACACTCTACTTTGGTGTAATAGTAGGCCATCATCATTCATTGAAAATCTAGGGTTTTTGCCATCCCGAGCTTCTTCTACCAAGTTCACATACTTCTCATCATTTTGAGCAGCTATTTTAATTTGATCCATCAGCATTGGCCTCACTTGCCAAGTAGCAATCATCTGCCCATTATCATCAATCTCCAAATTAGCATGCAATGCCCTCAACTCATGCACCATGGACAAAGGTGATACTTTCAAACTAGCCATGGTTTTGCCACTCAAAGCATCAGCTACCACATTTGCTTTCCCAGGCTAATAGTCTATTAGGCAATCATAATCTTTTATCAGCTCTAGCCATTGCCTCTGCCTCAAATTCAATTCTTTCTGTGTACCCAGATACTTTAAGCTCTTGTGATCTATGTAGATGTAACATTTCTCCCCATATAAGTAATGTCTCTAGATCTTCAAAGCAAATATAATGGCAGTAAGCTCCAAGTCTTGTGTATGATAATTCCTCTCATGGGGTTTTAGCTGGTGTGAAGCATAGGCAATAACATTTCTATCTTGCATCAGCACACAGCCCAACCCATTGTGAGAAGTATCACTGTACACTGTATATTCTTTACCTGGAGTAGGTAAAGTCAGAACTGGAGCTTTAGTCAGACATCTTTTCAACTCATCAAAATTCTGCTGGCATTTATCAATCCACTAAAATTTCACATCTTTCTGAAGTAACTTAGTTAGTGGACATGCTAACATAGAAAATCCCTTCACAAAACGATGGTAATACCCAACTAACCCCAGAAAACAACAGACTTCAGTGATATTTTTGGGCAGCTTCCAATTAAGGATAGCTTCTACCTTGTTGGGATCTACCTTAATACCCTCAGCCGATACAATGTGCCCCAATAAGGTAATTTATTTTAGCCAAAATTCACATTTCGACAGTTTGGTTATGACACCCCTCACCCGTCTACAGTGTAGCTGAGCAAGGCATACCACACAGTGTGCTGGAGTACCTTATCTTAGCTTATCAAAATTTTCAGTCACTTATTTTATTGATTAAAATGACCTATATGAAATTTATATCATATACGTGATTTAATGAAATTTTTATTAATTCGGAGTTTCTGCAAATTTTATAAAAAATCTGACAAAGTGCCGGCTATAATTTGGAAAAACAGTTCTTCTAAACCTAAAAAGAAAAATACTCCTAATATTTTTAAAATATCCACATCTCTAGTAAGAATCAACTTGTCTCAATATTTCAAGTTGAAACTCATATATTTCATTCATACCTTCATTTTATCCATCTCATCATTTCATATGTCAATGTATTTCAATTCCATATTCATTTATACAAATTCATTCATGCTTATTACATAGATCACAATTCTCAATTTCATTAGTTTACGTAATTTGTAAACTAATTACATTAATTCATAATTTACATGATTTACAAATTAATTACAAATTTCTAATTTACATTATAACATAAGAAATAATTATAATGCACAAAATACATAATATGACTAATGTGAGCCCTATCTACATGCATTGCTGAGGAGGTGATAATTTTGAACACTTCTGACACTTTTACAGATCTGGACTCCAAAAATCCTAGTCAAATGTCTACTGGGTTTTATCTTCTATACCTACGTGAGGAAACAAATCCATTGCGCTAAGCATTGCTGCTTAGTAGTGCAATAATATAATAAAGAAATAACATACAAATAAAGATAGAAACAAAACATAATTCGGATAATTAAGATTTATAATTAATTTAATTTCGTTTGAAATTTTTAATATTAACCATCCTTTATCCTGCTTTGTTTTTTTTTTGGAGATGCCTAGTTCATAAATTTATAGTAATAACGTACAATATAAAAATAATCTAAATATTAAATTTATGATTATATCATTATGTAAGTCACATTTGTAATGTTTATTTAAGTTATAATTCTTTTGCTAATCTTTTATCACTTCCTCAATACTTTCCAGGTTGTTTAGATCATTTCATAATACTTAAAATTTTTAAAACTAATCTATTTCATTTCAGGTCCTTTTAATAAACAAATTTTTAGAGCTAATCTAATTTATTTCAGGTCTTCTTACTTATTTATTTAATTTCTAATATTTTTAATTGCTAATATTTTTAACTTATTTCAATAAATTTTACTGCCCAAGTAACCTATGACAAGCTGACTAAACTAGATAAACGGGTCCTGGGCACTGGACACCATGGTGTCTTGGGCCGTCATACCATGGGGCGCGAAATACACAAAATGTCAACTACGTATGCAATCAGTATGGCTAAAAGCCATGATAACAGATAATCGGGCATATAAGCCGTGAATGCGGGCATAAAGCTATAAATACAGGCATAAAGCCTTACGCAGTACTGCTCAAACAATACCCTATTGGCATGCCAATCTATCCAATCTAACATATGTGTCTAGGCAATACATGGGCACATAAGTATCATTAAACATTAATATATATTAAAATATCATTATTTAATTCTAAGTTTCAATTACAATTTATAACAATTGATTTTGTTCCTAGTGGAAACATAGATTTCTAAATCACAATCATATATAATTATTGCTTTCCTCATAATTTATATATTCATTATATCATCATAATGATCGCCCTTCACATCAGTTATTCTCAAGTACCATTGTACTCAAAGTATTTTTCCTTTCTCCAATAATAAGAATTAATGTCTTATTCACACATTTATGTGATTCATTTATTCATTACAATATTTATGTAAATTCACAATTCAAAAAGTAATGTACTTACTAATAAGTATTTAGGATTCCCCTTATTTTCTCTCATGCATCATTAAGGGTTAATAGGTTTTATTCTTTCATTATATATTCCATTATATATGTTGTAACATTTTAATTTCTATTTCCTAGTGGAAATACAATATCCAAACTCATTTTCACCTAATGTATATATTCATAAATTTCATTTATATGATTCACAATTTATCAATCATATCATCTATTTATCATTTACAATTTCTTATCTAATTTATCACACCATTTCACATATAGCTAGGTTCAACATTCTCATTTATAGTAATTTACAAATCACATTTTAAATTATATTAACAATATCTCCTAAGTTTTATTTGTGACGAGAATACAAATTCCATCTACCTATGCACATAATTTAAGTATACATTAAATTATTTAGGTGGGGTACCATTAGCAATTTAGGTTTTGGTAGTTACCATTTACCTTACTAGTCAAACATAAATGTTGACTTTTTCATACTAAATGGATATGTTAATTCTAATTGCACTAAGATTCCACATTTTGGGTTTAATACTTATTGACATCAATTGCCAATCTCAATTCAAGGCTCATTACATGTTATTTCAAATTTTCAGATTTCATGGCCAATGTTTACTGTTCTATTGGACATTGCAACAATAGAAATTTAGCTAGACTTTCCTTATAAAAATTGTTCCTTATTATGTCTTCTTTAATTTCCTTTTTGAATCACTCCATTTGGATTTTTGTAGCTCAAGTTATGCTAATTTCTTTAAGGCTAGCCGGATTGATTTTTACCCAAAATTTCTGGGCAGAAATGGTTATTACAGTTTTGGTGTCCTGATTTTGGCTAACGTTTCGGTTGGGTTATATTCAGAATTTGGGTTTGTGTTCTTCATAAAAGTTGTTCTAAATTGTCTAAGCTTTTCATTGATATAAAGATCAGGTCAATTGGACATCTCTACACTGAATTATGACCATTTGAACAAACACTATTCATTTAGTCATTTTCCAGTCACAGCTTGTGTGTTACCCGGATTGAGGAAATTTTTAAGTCAACTTAGGTTGGTTTTCTGGATAAGGTTCCTCCGCAAAAAATGTTGCATTATGTGTCTAATTTCACCTCCAATTTTCCTTGTACCAATTGGAGCTACACAAATCCAACTAGGGCTATCCAAACACACTGGACTCTAAGGGTCTAGATTGCAAACAATGAGGTAGCATACCATTTCCAATTCCAATGCTACAATGGTTTCCAATTTAAGGTCAAAAAATGGTCACTAATTGACCATTAGGACTCCAATTCCATAACACATGAGCAAAACCCTAACTTCATGCCTCAAACCCTAATTCTCAAATGTCCATTTCATACAACCCATGCAAAACTAACAATCTAATCATATATACACACTAAACAACTCCAATAAACACAATTTATTTCACTTAAATTCATCCATTCCTTAACCACTTAAGCTGGCCGAAATTCCTCTTAAAATAAACATGAATAATTTCTTAATTTTCCTTGAATTTCTTTTCATATTCACGCTCAATTTCAAGTTTACAAGTAGAGAGATGGAAGAAAATAGCACTAACCTTGTGAGCAAAATTTTCCCAAGCTTTAAACTTCACTTTCTTTGGTTTTCTTAACTGCCAAACACTTTCCCAAGATGAATGGACAAGTTTTAATGAAGGAGGTCTAGGGTTTTATGGAGGGAAATTAATGAGAATTGAAGAGAGAGATAAGAAAAATTTTCATGGAAGAGAGAGACTTGATTTCGGCCATGGAGTAGTGAAATGAAGAAAATGGCTATTTTTGTTTTGTTTTTATCTCATTTTAGTTCATTTTTATCCCTTTTATTAATTTGTAAAATTGTGATTGGTGGAGCTTTTTAAAGTGCATCATGCTTATGTCATAAATGCCTTTTTATTTGATTTTTCTTTCTTCTTTTTTTTAACTCATTTTTAATTAAATTTTTATCAATATTTATTCATATTTTATAACATTAACCTCACTCACTTAAATGGACAAGTTAGTCAAAAATCATCTCTGAAGGCGAAATGATCAAAATGCCCTCCGTTTAGCTTAACGAGCGAAAATTGTCTGTACCGATTGATTTAATTCTCCTTGGCTTTTCTTAGCAATTTATTGTCATCGACCCCTCAATAACTCCTCCCTGGAGTCTTAAAAATTATTTCACAGAATTTCCCTAGGGTTTAGGGTTGCTAACTGTCTTCACAGTAGTTTCCCGTTAGGGTCACCCATCGCTGGGGCACCGGCTCATTTAACTTCATTGTATTTCATTGCTAAATTTTTTCTTAATTTTTCTTACCATTATTTAAATTATTTATAACTCTTCACTTTAGTTTAAATATAGTTCCAGACATTCTGACTGTCCAAATAGACATTGGTCACTGGAACAGTAGAATGTACAAACTAGCTAAAGTGAGGGCGTTACATTAGCGTACAACTATTTCTCCTTCAAAGTCTACAGTACTATTCTCAGATGCTTATCATGCTCCTCTGTATTCTTTGAATACACCAAAATGTAGTCAATAAATATCACAACAAACTGATCTAAATATGGCCTGAAAATTGTGTTCAGCAGGTGTCACACCTTACCCCTCTATAATGCATAACATGATCCCATAGTATACTTAATGAATTACCTAACTTCACCTACTGATAACCCATTAAATATACTACTAGGGATTTTAAACCAATTTCTAATAATTTAAAAGTGGTGGGTAATATTAGTGATTATTAAACCCTTTAATTGAAGTTTAAATCATAAATCAAATTTTTGATTAATTTGAAATCTCCGAAAATTTTACAAAAATTTCTGCAGAGTGCCTACTATAATTTGGGAAAACAGCTCTTCAAAAACCTGTGAAAATACTCCCAAAATATATTTAAGTCTCAAACTCCAATATTCTCATCACAATCCATTTCAAGCAATTCATAAAAAAAAATATTTCAAAATAAACTGAGCATTTCATTACATAAAATAAGAGGTTTATATTACAACATTTACACAAATCAAAAATAAATTACAAAATTTATTATACAACTGCTCAAGTCTAATGCACACACGTACAGTTACATATACATTTAAATAAAATTTACAAGGGTATAATCTATATACCCAGTAAAAGTCCAAAATGCTGGTCACTTTAAGTCACAAGTAGCCTACTCTGCTACTTTATCTTCCTCTCTACCTACGACAGTAATAAAAAGCTATCGCTGAGCCAAAGACTCAGTGGTGTACAACTTAAAGAAATAATAATTTACACAACAATTAATCACAATTTTTTCAAAATAAATCAATTTGAATATTAATATATATAAAATCATGCTTTATTTCTAAAGCCATAAAAATTTCTTAAATAAACCAAATTTCATTCCATGATCACAAAATAATTTTTTCAAAAGTCATATAGCTTAATCATGACTCCAATATCCAATTCATCCCATTAGCCAGAGGCTAATGAGGAATACCAAGGTCAGCTAGCACAAATATATGAGTACTCATCCAATTAGTCATCAACTGACACACTGTAACACCCCTATGTTCGGTAGTGCATTCTACTATTCCGGTGACCAGTGTTGTCCGGACAGCTAGGATGCCTAGAACTACACTTCGATATGAGTGAGGAGACATAAAATAATGAAATACAAGAAAAGAAAACACAAGAAAAACAAAGGAAAAATAATAGTAAAGAAATGCAACCAAGTTAAGCGAGCCGAGAACCCTAGCGATGGGTGACTGCACCGGGAAGTCACGGCGTGGACCGTTGACTAGCCCTGGACCGCGGGGAACCCTGGAAAATATTTTTAGGACTTAAATAAACACTTATTGAAGTATAAATACCATAAGAAATATTAAATAAAAATTAAATAGTTAGTACAAAGAAAAGTGAGAAATCGAAAAACGGACAAAACTCGGTATTACCGAAAAGTCGAGAATGCAACCCGAACAGGGGCATTGTGGTCATTTGACACCCCGAGTTGACTTTTGACCTCAATGTCCATTAAAAATAAGTGGTATTAAATTTTGAAAATGCCATGAAAAATGAAATTCCATGTATAGAATAATTAAGAGAAACTAAGTGGAAAAATATGGGAATAATTAAAAGTTTAATTATAATATTTTTTATTTAAATTAAGTGGAGCATTAGTGGACAATTAGTGGACTGATTTAAGGCCATTAGTGGACAAAGAGGGCAGCACTAACATCTTCTTCTTCATTTTTTCATCT
Organism: Hevea brasiliensis; assembly: GCF_030052815.1. Classification (NCBI taxonomy): domain Eukaryota; kingdom Viridiplantae; phylum Streptophyta; class Magnoliopsida; order Malpighiales; family Euphorbiaceae; genus Hevea; species Hevea brasiliensis. The sequence continues at coordinate 29,817 of NW_026614814.1, read as the reverse complement.
TAGCTGAATTCCAATTCTCCTAAATTCTCCCATTGTCCACCATGGCCACACCTTGCATGCAAGCTCCACTCCTAATGATCAAGCCACAATTTCTCCCATTGTTCTTCATTAAAAGTGTTCTACACATCATGGGCAGTAGATAGGCAGCAAGAAATGAAAGTCTTTGTGGAGTTTTGAAGAATTTCCAAAGTGGTAAGTTTGTGTTTTTTATTATTGTTTAATTAAAGTTTGTAAGGATGATATGGGTGTTTGATTTATGGAGAGATTTTTGAGGTTTGATATTGAATGGGGAAGTGTACTTTTGGCAGCCATGGAAACACCTTGAAGACAGTTTATTTTTGCTTGTAAATGGTGAATTAAAGGATTGATTAAATGTATATTGTGTAGGAAATTATTTGGGTGATTATACTTAGTATATGTAAATGTGTATTGAAATTTGAAGCTTGGAAATTAATGGAATGTAAATGTATCATTGCGGCAGTTTGTTGACTCTTGAAGAATGCTGGAATTCATGCTTGGTTTATGGTATATTAATGTTGACTTGTGTTGGATGTTATGGCAGTTTGAGTGTATATATGATGGTGTGAGGTTTGACATGTAAAAGTGTTATGGTTAGGTGCTTGAATTGTTGTAAATTGAGTTTGACAAATTCTGCACTTTATGGTGTATGTTGAATGTGATTGTAAGCTGCCAAAATGACCTATAATATGTTGTGAATTATGTTTAGGTTATGGTACAACCAGAATTGGCTTGAATGTTGAGTTTGGTGAGTGTTAAAAGTGATCCTTGATGTGTATGAAAGAAATGCAATAAGGCAGTTTGAGTTTTAGGCCTAGAACTTTAAGTGTGGCTCCAATTGGTATGAGACCAATTAGAGGTGAGACTAGACACAAAATATGCCAACTTTCATGAAGGAAGCATACCAAAATTCTGCTTGCAAGGTAGCTTAAAAAATGACCAAATCCGGATTAAGTGCAAATAAGGCCTGAAAATTGACCATTTGGGCAGCAGTAAGTGTTTAGCCATAACTCACTCAAAACAAGTCCAATTGACCTGAAATTTTGACCATGAATAGTTAAGACCCATATCTACAAGTCTTATGAAGACACTAAAGCCCAGAAATGACAATAAGCAAGTCAAACAGCTTGCACAAGTTCAGGTCCAAAAACTTGCCGAACCAAAATTGACCTAGAATGACCTAAAGTGACCAATTTTGATGCAATTTGACCAGCAATAGTAAAATGACCATAACTTGGTCTACATAACTCAGAATGACCTGAAATTTTGCCCCGCGTGCAATAAGACATAGATCTACAAGTTTGTAGTTTTGACCAAAACCTGAAAACTAAGGGAACTAGGTCGTCTGGCTAGGTCAAACTAGTATCCCGGAATCCAGCAAATTGCAAGAAAACGCAATATACATGGAAATGAATTTGGTAACATGTACCAACCCTAAAAGATTATCGAATGTGACATATTAGTAACATTAAAACCTAAATTACCTAGCATGCATCAAGGGTCAACATATTAGGTTGATTAAGCAAATAATAGCATTCCATGAATTACTTATCAAACATTATCGTTAGAGACAGTTTAATTAAGTACTGAAACACTTCAAATTATGTTTCTCAGTTAGCAAAGACTCAGGAAAAGGGAAGAAAATACTCAGTCAAGGCCAGGAGACAGTTATCAGAGGTTTGTGCACAATAGCTATTTCTTCTGAATTTTTCAATTGAACTAAATTATGATTATTTGTATGTTATTGTTTTAAATTGTGTTTGTGCACAATAGCTATTTCTTTTGAATTTTTCAATTGGAATAAATTATGATTATTTATATTGTTTTAAATTGTGTTTGTGCACAATAAGTATTTCTTTTGAATTTTTCAATTGAAATAAATTACGATTATTTTTATGTTATTGTTTTAAATTGTATTTGTGCACAATAGTTATTTCTTTTGAATTTTTCAATTGAAATAAATTACGATTATTTGTATGTTATTGTTTTAAATTGTGTTTGTGCACAATAGCTATTTCTTCTGAATTTTTCAATTGAAATAAATTATGATTATTTGTATGATATTGTTTTAAATTGTGTTTGTGCACAATAGTTATTTTTTCTGAATTTTTCAATTGAAATAAATTATGATTATTTGTATGATATTGTTTTAAATTGTGTTTGTGCACAATAGTTTTTTTTTTTGAATTTTTTCAATTGAAGTAAATTATGATTATTTGTATGTTATTGTTTTAAATTGTGTTTGTGCACAATAATTTTGATATTCATTGCTTTTACCAGAAAATGTATTTGGAGAAATGAGTTATGAATAATTTTTTATTGTTTTGGCTTTGAGAATCTTATTTGGAAATTATTGTGTTGCCTACCTTGTAAATGGAAATTTTGAGATAAATTGTGTTTAGTGGTATCGAAGCAAAGTAGGGACGGCGATACGTAACGCCTACGATTCTTGGGAACTCTCATGCGTGAACCCAGGAGCTTGCAGGGATGGCGATACGTAACGCCTGCAAGTGCTCTGATAAGTACACTATATTCCTCCCTCTTTGACTTGTCAGTCTGAGGTGAGTGTGGATGAGTACTCATTATATAGCTAGCTTCCTCCTTCATTGATTTCGATTATTGGGGTGAGTGTGTCTTGTCGTGGTGTACAACACGGCATGTGCGAAAAAAATTGTGTCATGGCTTAAATTGTGATATTGATCGGCAACACTGTATTGTTTAGTTATTTGATCCAATTGTGTTATTGATGGGAAAAACTGTGTTATTCAGTTATTTGATCAAATTATGTTATTGATTGGCAAAACTGTGTTATTCAGTTATTTGATCAATTTTGTGTTATATGAACTTTGTAAATTGTGAAATGGAATTGTGAATTATTTGATTTTTGAATTGTCAATAAAAGGTTTATATATCGCATTTCGAATTGTTATTGTGCACCACTGAGTAAATTTTACTCAGCGATAGCTTTTCATTGCTGTCGCAGGTAGACAGACTGACAAGGCAGCAGACTAGGCTGCTAGTACTACACTGAGAGATCACCGGGTATATTGAGTATACCACATTTTGCATTTTGTACTATAATGTATGTTCACTGTATGTATATATTGTTCTTGGTTTTGAGCAGTTGTAAATTAAAATTGTACATTGAAGTTGTAAAGTAAATTATGAGTTATTTTGACTTGTAAAAATTGTATTATATTTCTTATATCTCAGTCTTTTAAAAATTATTGTGGATTTGTGTTGAATTATGTTGGAGTTTGAGATTGAGAAAAATATTGAAGTGCTTTCTACAGGCTTTTAAAGAACTGTTTTATCCAAATTACAGAGGGCACTCTGCCAAAATTTTTACAGAAATTACTAATAGTCTAAATGTGTTAGCTAATTCACTTCAGTTCAAAAAAAGTTTTTAACACCTGTAAATAGTGCTCACCACTGTAAAAGAAGTAAGAAAAGTTTTAAAAATCCCTTGTAGTGTATTTAATGGGTTATTAGTAGGCAAAGTTGATAATTCATTAGGTATACTACGGGATCATGTTATGCCTTACAGAGGGGTAGGGTGTGACACACACACTTCAACACTTTAGCCAGAGAGGAAATACAAAACCAATTCATCCCACTAAGCAAACTAGTGAGGAATTCACACATATAGTCATGACAACTGTGGTTTCAAACTATTTTAACAATTTTTCAAGCATCAAAAACATTAATCAAATTACATTCTTATTTCATTCAAAATAATTTTCCAAAATTTGAGCCAACAATATATAATTCTTTGTCAACTAGAGTATTCAATATCCATAAAGTCAAAAATAAATTTCACAAATCATTCAATTAAAAATTTAAATAGAAAATCAAATAGAAGTTAATTGTTGTGCACAAACCTCAAATGAGTCGTCTCTTGGCCTTGAATCACTTTTTCTATATCCTCCTCAGTATCTCTTTCTACTGAAACACATAATTTAAAGTGTTTCAATACTCATTTAAATCACTTCTAATAAGTAATCCAACAATTAAAATTTTTGTAGCCTTAATCTACTCAATACGATTTATAAAATTTGGGTCCTTACAATGGTGTATTAGTGGTTACTATTCACTTCACTACTCATTTCAAAATGTTGACTTTTTCAATATTAATATGTATGGTAGTTCTAATTATACCCACATACGACATTTTGGGTTACAATTTTGTTGGTATTTGTTGCCAATTGTAATGCAAGGCTTATTAGGATTCAATTCCAAAATTTCAGTTTTTGTCTCTTAAGTTTACTATTCCATTGGCCTATTCTACAGTGGAAATTTGGCTAAACTTTTTTCATCAAAGTTGTTCCTTAATGTGTCTAGTTTAATTCCATTTTTGAATCACTCTATTTGGAGTTTTGTAACTCAAGTTATGGCCATTTAACCATAACTGGCCGGATTGGTCAATTCCAGAATTCTGGGCAATTTTAGGTTCTAACAGATTTGGTGATCTAAATTTGGTTGGCAATTTAATTTGGTTATTGTCAGAATTTGGGATTTTGTTCTTCATGAAAGTTGTTCTACTATGTCATATCTTTCCAATCATTCAAAAATCAGGTTATTTTGACATTTCTACACAAAGTTATGACCATTTGAACATGTACTGTTCATATGGTCAGTTTTGTCCAGTAACAGGGTACCAATTTTGGATTTAACCAAATTTTACACTAACTTGTTATCAGTTTTAGGGTAAAATTTCTACATGAAAATTGTTACTTTGGGTCTTAATTTTCATCTCTAATTGGGCTCACACCAATTGGAGCAACAGTATGTAAATTATAACCTCTTCAATGGACAGAGGTCAAGCTGCCAGAATTCAATAATTTGACAACTACAATTTACTTCAATTTAATTCATCCATTCACACTCTATAATACCCTAATTGACCAGATTAAACATTAACAATACTAATTGGTCATCAATTCACCAAAATCCTCAATTTTTCACCCCTAATGTCAAGAGCCCTCATTTCATACACACATGTAATTCCCATGCAATTCACCACTCAAACTTTGTCCACATCATCATTCAAGCTATATTACATGTTTAATTTGGATCAAAGCTATCAAAACCCTAACCTACATCCAGCTGAAAAAATTTCCTTCTTGAAGATTCATACATAATTTCTTTAATTTTCCATGTATTTCTATTTGTTCAACCTCATTTCCTTAAGTATAAACCAATTTAAGTTGGAGAAAGACTTACCTCTTGTAGTGCTCTTCCAAACTCCCCAATCTTTAAATTTCTCCAGCTCTTCTTGCTATCAAACTTCTAGTCTAGGGTTAATTAGCGGTTTTTTATTGGTTATTGTAAGGGTTTATAGGAAAATTTTAGGGTTACAAGAGCTTGAGCTTAGCTTTAATGGTGAAAAGAAAATGAAAAAGGGAGTGAAATAAAGAGAGAGTGGACGGCTCAATGTGGGGAAGAAGAAACAAATTTCTTTTCTTTTAATTTTGTTTTTATTTATTGTGTAATTATCCCCATAATTAAATAATTAGAAATTAAAATGGTTAATGGTGTCATGCTTACCCAAACATGATGATGTCATAAAGCTTTTAAATTGAATTTTCTTTTCTTTTCTTCCCCACACATTTCTTCATTTTTAATATATATTTCATAAATTTAATTTCTTACATTTTATTGGACATTTAGGCCAAGAGTCACCTCTAAGGGTGAATTGAGCAAATTGCCCCTTACCATTCTGATCCATTTTTTCTAATAACACTATATTGTTTCCTGAATCCTGATTCAATTATTTGAGATTGTTCTCAATTCTTTTCTATGGTTTTCACATTTCCCCTAGCTTCCCAATTATCCTTAGGCCTGGGGTGTCATAGTGTCCCACACGAAATTTAGGTAGCAACTAGCTCACAGTCACTTCCCGATATGGTCACCCATTGCTGTGTCCTCGGCTCATTTAACCCATTATGCTTTATTTTCTTTATTTCCATTTTACCTTCATATAATTCTATTAATTTTTATTCAGGGCTTTTCTGGGTGACACAGATATAGTTCTAGACATCCTGACTATCCGAACAGACACTAGTTATTGGAACAGTAGAATGTATAGACTACTTAGTATAGGGGAGTTACAATTTTCCTCCCCTTAAATAAATTTCATCCTAAAATTTTACCTGATATTAGTCTCTAAACAACTGTGGGTGCTACCTCCTCATATCCTCCTTGCACTCCCAAGTAGCCTCCTAGCCTGAATGATGGTTCCACAGCACCTTAACCAATGGTATCTGCTTATTTCTCAGCTGCTTTACCTCATGTGCCAAAATCTCTATGGGTTCTTCCTTATATGTGAGGTCTGGCTTCACCTCAATCTCCTCAACAGGTAGAACATGAGATGGGTCTGATCTATACCTCCTCAATATGGACACATGGAAGACATTATGTATCTTTTCTAGCTCTAGAGGTAGTGCCAATCTATACGCCAAATGACGCACTCTTTCCAAAACCTCATATGGTCTAATGAAGCGAGGACTCAATTTTTCCTTTCTGCCAAATCTCATAATTTTCTTCCAAGGAGAAACCTTGAGGAATACCTTATCACCCACTGTATACTCAATATCTCTTCTTTTCAAATTGATGTAGGACTTCTGACAATCTGATGCAGCCTTAAGTCTGTCTCTGATGAGTTTAATCTTTTCTTCTATCTGCTGAACAATTTCTGGATCAATCAATTTCCTTTCACCTACCTCATCCCAACATAGAGGAGTTTAGTACTTTTTGCCATACAGAGCTTCATATGGAGGCATCCCTATACTTGATTGGTAGCTATTATTGTAAGCAAACTCAATCAAAGACAAGTGTGTGTCCCAACTACCTTCAAATTCAATCATATAAGCCCATAGCATATCCTCCAATATCTAAATCACCCTCTCAGACTGGCCGTCTGCCTGTGGATGGAATGTTATACTGAAGTTCAATCTAATTCCTAGGGCTCTTTGCAAACTACAGCAGAATCTAGAAGTGAACCTTGGATCTCTGTCTGACACAATCAATACTGGCACCCCATGAAGTCTCACTATCTCATCCAGGTATAGTTTAGCCAATTTGTCAAGCTATAATCCATTCTCACAGGTAGAAAATGTGCAGACTTGGTTAATCTGTCCATAATGACCCATACTGTATCATGATTCTTCAGTGTTCTCAGAAGTCCCATCACAAAGTCCATTGTGATTCTTTCCCATTTCCACTCAGGTACTGGCAATAGGTGCAACAACCCAGCTGGCACTTGATGTTTTGCCTTCACTTGCTGATAAGTTAAGCATTTAGCTACAAACTCTGCTATATCTTTCTTCATCCCATTCCAACAATAATGCTCTTTCATGGTTCTATACATCTTGGTTCCACCAGGGTGCATAATAAAAGAAGACTCATGTGCTTCCTTCATAATGATTTATCACAATTCTACATCATTTGGAACACACATTATGCCCTGGTGTAGCAGTAAGCCATCATCATTTATCGAAAATCCAGGTTTTTTGCCATCCCGAGCTTCCTCCATCAATTTCTTATACTTTTCATCATTCTGTGCAGCTATTTTTATCTGATTAATTAGCACTAGTTTCACATGCCATGTAGCTCTCATCTATCTCTCATCATCTATCTCCAAACTAGCATACACTGCTTTCAACTCATGCACCATAGACAAAGGACAAACTCTTAAACTAGCCATAGTCTTGCGACTCAAGGCATCTGCTACCACATTTGCTTTTCCTGGCTGATAATCTATCAAGCAATCATAGTCTTTAATCAATTCTAACCACCTCCTCTGCCTCAAATTCAATTCTTTATGTGAGCCCAAATACTTCAAGCTCTTATGATCTGTGTAAATGTAGCATTTCTCCCCATATAAATAATGTCTCCAGATCTTCAGAGCAAATACAATAGATGCAAGCTCTAAGTCATGTATAGGGTACTTTCTCTCATGGGGTTTCAGCTGACGAGATGCATAAGCAATGATATTTCAATCTTGCATCAGTACACAACCTAACCCATTGTGAGAAGCATTGCTATAAACAGTATATTCTTTACCCACAGTAGGTAAAGTTAGGACTGGAGCTTCAGTTAAACACCTTTTTAATTCATCAAAACTCTGGTGACATTTATCAGTCAACTGAAATTTTACATCTTTTTAAAGCAGCTCGGTCAGTGGAGATGCCAACATAGAAAATCCCTTAATAAAACGGCGGTAGTATCCAGCTAAACCCAGAAAATTGCGAACTTCTGTAACATTCCTGGGTGGCTTCCAATTAAAGATAGCTTCAACTTTGCTTGGATCTACCTTAATGCCTTCAGCTGACACAATGTGCCCCAAGAAAGAGATTTCTTCCAACCAAAATTCACACTTTGATAACTTGGCATACAACTGTTTCTCTCTTAAGGTCTGTTACACAATCCTTAGGTGCATATCATGCTTCTCTGCATGCTTCAAATATACCAAGATGTCATCAATAAATACCACAACAAATTAATCTAAGTATGGCCTGAAGATAGCGTTCATCAAGTCCATAAAAGCAGCTGGAGCATTAGTTAACTCGAATGGCATAACCAGAAACTCATAATGGCCATATCGAGTTCTAAAAGCAGTTTTTGGAATACTCTGCTCCTGCACTCTCAACTAATAATACCCTGATCTCAAGTCAATTTTGGAGAACACCGCTGCACCCTCCAACTGATCAAACAAGTCATCTATATGGGACAACGGTTATCTATTCTTTATTGTCACCTTATTCAACTGTCTGTAATCGATACACAGACGGAGAGTACCATCTTTCGTCTTAACAAATAACACTGGCGCTCCCTATGGTGACACACTAGGGTGGATGAAGCCCTTATTAAGCAACTCTTGCAATTGCACCTTCAACTCTTTCAATTCAGCAAGTGCCATTCTGTACAGAGTAATAGAGATTGGGTCCATACCAGGCATAACCTCCATTTCAAACTGCACCTCTCTTTCTGGAGGTAATCCCAGAAATTCTTCAAGAAACACATCCGAAAAGTCACATACTATAGGAATGTCCATCAATGATGGATTCCTTACTTGGGTGTCTATCACATGGGCCAAATAAGCTTCACACCCTTTTTGGATCATTTTTCTGGCAAGTGTAGCAGAAATAATGTTTGATGGCAATAACTACCTCTCCCCATGTATAACCACATCATCATATTGAGGGAGACCAAAGGTGACTATCTTCAGTCTACAGTCGATCATTGCATGATGCCTAACTAACCAATCCATGCCTAAGATGATATCATAATCTCTGAAGTAACTGCCTCTCCCCATGTATAACCACATCATCATATTGAGAGAGACCAAAGGTGAATGTCTTCAGTCTACAGTCGATCATTACATGATGCCTAGCTAACCAATCCATGCCTAAGATGATATCATAATCTCTGAAGGGCATTTCAATCAAGTTGGATAGGAAGGTGTGTCCTTGGATCATCAAAGGACAATCTTTATACATTCTGTTGACCCTAACCTCTTGTCCTAACAGATTAGTTACTAACACCTCAAAATCCATTTTCATACAAGGAACAATAATATAACCATTGATGCTAGCACTAATATAAGAATGTGTAGACTCCGGGTCAAACAGCACAAACATATCTTGGTTAAAGATAGAAAATGTACCAGTCATAATATCAGATGTTTCTGCCTCTTTTCTCTACCGTAGAGTGTATACTCTAACTAGAGCACTACCTTGCTCTGACTGATTAACAGTGCCCTGACTGCCTGAGGTACTGCCCCTACCTCTGCCTTTGCCTCTACTAGCTGGTTGTGAACCTTTAGTGGCAGAACTCTAAATAGATCCTTCTGCTGTGGTAGTAGGTGGCCCAGATCTGTGGGGACTAGTGCAATCCTTTGCAAAATGTCCCATACCACGCAGTTATAATAAGCACCGATAGCCTTGTAGCATACCCCACCATGGTTCCTAACACAAATCACATAGGGACGGGGAGGAAAGGAACTTCTACTCATCTGCTAACCAGATCGAAGGGGTCTCTATTCTGAAAATCTTCCCCTACTAGACTTTTTACTACTCTAATCCACTGGCTACCCACTGTTCTATTTTTCTGTCTTCTCTTTCTCAGGTGCCCCTTCTGATTCTATCCTCTCTAGCTCCAGTGCTTGAGATATGAGTTCAAAGAAGTTATCATGCCGGAATCCAACTACTTGCATTCTCAAACTGGGCTTCAAACTAGACTCAAATTGCTTACACCGATCTCTGCTAGTGGCAAGTAGACTCCCAGCATAGTGGCTAAGACGGGAGAATTCCCTTTCATACTCTGCCACTATTCTATTCCCCTGTTTCAAACTTCAGAATTCCTGCAACTTCATATCCACATACACATCCGAAACATATTTCTGTCTGAATTCTTAAAGAAAATCATCCCATGTCAATATCGGAGGTTCCACCAAATTATAGGGGATGGTCTTCCACCAATCATATGCATCCCCCTATAGTAATGAGACTGAATATTCAAAATTCAACTCCTTCATGCAATGCAGCTTCTTGAACACTCTTTCCATCCTTTCCAACCACTGCTTTGCTTCCAATGGGTCCACTATACCTTTGAATTCAGTAGCACTATACTTGATCAACTTATCATACTGTCTGGATAGAGATTATGGTGGCACTACCGGTGCTTCAATTGGGGCTTGAGTAGGCATGTTCCTAGCCATTTGTTGGAATAAAGCAGCCATCTGCTGAGCGAACTGAATAGGAAACTGCGGCATGGGTGGAGCTAGTGCAACTGGCCCACTAACACTCTGGAGAGCTAGGACTTCTCCCTATGCCTCAGCTTCGACTGATTGCTCAACTGAGCAATCTCCTTCCTCCATATTCAATTAGAGGGTATTCTATCTCCCGAAAAAACAACACAAGGAGATTTTCCTCCATCAGTTGATATTCATAATGTAATGCACCATATGTATTAGACAATGACATTGAGCAGTTGTACTTATCAAAGAAAATACTCAAATTACCAATTCAAAACAAGTTTTGAAAACTAGCTCTGATATTACTAAAACATGTTACACCTTATCCCTCTGTAAGGCATAACATAATCCCATAATATACCTAATGAATTATCGAACTTCGTCTACTGATAACCCATTAAATATACTACTAGGGATTTTAAACCAATTTCCAATCATTTTAAAGTGGTGGGTAATATTGAGAAATTATTACACCCTTTAATTGAAGTTTAAACCATAAATCAAATTTTTGATTAATTTGAAATCTCCACAAATTTTATAAAAATTTCTACAGAGTCCCGACTATAATTTGGGAAAACAGCTCTTCAAAAATCTGTGAAAACACTCCCAAAATACATTTAAGTCTCAAACTCCAATATTCTCATCACAATCCATTTCAAGCAATTCATAAAAAAAATATTTCAAAATAAACTAAGCATTTCATTACATAAAATAAGAGGTTTATATTACAACATTTACACAAATTAAAAATAAATTACAAAATTTATTATATAACTGCTTAAGTCTAATGCACACACATACACTTACATATACATTAAAATAAAATTTACAAGGGTATAATCTATATACCCAGTAAAAGTCCAAAATGCTGGTCACTTCAAGTCACAAGTAGCCCACTCTGCAGGTTTATCTTCCTCTCTACCTGCGATAGCAATAAAAAGCTATCGCTTAGCCAAAGACTCAGTGGTGCACAACTTAAAGAAATAATAATTTACACAATAATTAATCACAATTTTTCCAAAATAAAACAATTTGAATATTAACACATATAAAATCATGCTTTATTTTTAAAGCCAGAAAATTTCTTAAATAAACTAAATTTCATTCCATGATCACAAAATATTTTTTTGTAAAGTCACACAGCTTAATCATGACTCCAATATCCAATTCATCCCACTAGCCAGAGGCTAAAGAGGAATAACAAGGTTAGCTAGCACAAATATATGAGTACTCATCCAATTCATCCTCAACTGGCACACACCTCAACACTTCAGCCAGAGAAAGAATACAAAACCAATTCATCCCACTAAGCAAACTAGTGAGAAATTCATACATATAGTCATGACAACTGTGGTTTCAAACTATTTTAACAATTTTCCAAGTATCAAAAACATCAATCAATTTACATTCTTATTTCATTCAAAATAATTTCTCAAAATTTGGGCCAACAACATATAATTCTTTGTCAATCAAAGTATTCAATATCCATAAAGTCATAAATAAATTTCACAAATTATTCAATTAAAAATTTAAATCGAAAATCAAATAGAAGTTAATTGTTGTGCACAAACCTCAAATGAGTCGTCTCTTAGCTTTGACTCACTTTTTCTTTATCCTTCCTAGTGTCTCTTTCTACTGAAACACACAATTTAAAGTATTTCAGTACTCATTTAAATCACTTCTAATAAGTAATCCAACAATTAAAATTTTTATAGCCTTAATCTACCCACTACGATTTATAAAATTTGCATCCTTACAATTGGTGTATTAGTGGTTACTATTCACTTCACTATTCATTTCAAAATGTTGACTTTTTAATATTAATAGGTATACTAGTTCTAATTATACCCACATACCACATTTTGGGTCACAATTTTGTTGGTATTTGTTGCCAATTGTAATGCAAGGCTTATTAGGGTTAAATTCCAAAATTTCAGTTTTTGTCTCTTAAGTTTACTGTTCCATTGGCCTATTCTACAATGGAAATTTGACTAAACTTTCTTCATCAAAGTTATTTCTTAGTGTGTTTAATTTAATTCCCTTTTTGAATCACTTCATTTAGAGTTTTGTAACTCAGGTTATGGCCATTTAACCATAACTAGCCGGATTGGTCAATTCCAGAATTCTGGGCAATTTTAGGTTCTGGTAGATTTGGTGATCCAAATTGGTTGGCAATTTAATTTGATTATGGTCAGAATTTGGGATTGTATTCTTCATGAATGTTGTTCTACTATGTCCTAATTTTCCAATGGTTCTCAAATCATGTCATTTTAACCTTTCTACATAAAGTTATGACCATTTGAGCATGTATTATTCATATGGTCAGTTTTGTCCAATAATAGGGTACCAAATGCGGATTTAACCAAATTTTACACTAACTTTTGGTCAGTTTTAGGGTAAGGTTTCTGCATAAAAATTGTTGCTTTGGGTCTTAATTTTTATGTCCAATTAGCCTCACACTAATTGGAGCAACAATATATAAATTATAACCTCTTCAATGAACAGAGGTCAAGCTGTCAGAATTCAATAATTTGACAACTACAATTTACTTCTATTCAATTCATCAATTCACACTCTATAATAAACTAATTGACTAGATTAAACATTAACAATACTAATTGGTCATCAATTCACCAAAATCCCCAATTTTTCACCAAATTCTAATGTCAAGAGCCCTAATTTCATACACATATGTAATTCCCATGCAATTCACCACTCAAACTATTTCCTTATCATCATTCAAGCTAGATTACATATTTAATTTGGATCAAACTTATCAAAACCCTAACCTACATCCAGCTAGCCAAATTTCCTTCTCGAAGATTCATACGTAATTTCTTTAATTTTCCATGTATTTCCATTTGTTCAACCTCATTTCCTTAAGTATAAACCAATTTAAGTTAAAGAGAGACTTACCTCTTATAGTGCTCTTCCAAACTCCCCATTCTTTAAATTTCTCCAACTCTTCTTGCTATCAAACTTCTAGTCTAGGGTTAATTAGAGGTTTTTTATTGGTTATCGTAAGGGTTTATAGGAAAATTTTAGGGTTACAAGAGCTTGAGCTTAGCTTTAATGGTGGAAAAAAAATGGAAAAGGTAGTGAAATAGAGAGAGAGTGGACGGCTCAATGTGGGGAAGAAGAAAAAAAATTTCTTTTCTTTTAATTTTTTTTCATTTATTGTGTAATTATCCCCATAATTAAATAATTGGAAATTAAAATGGTTAATGGTGTCATGCTTACCTAAACATGATGATGTCATAAAGTTTTAAAATTGAATTTTCTTTTCTTTTCTTCTCCGCACATTTCTTCATTTTTAATATATTTCTTATAAATTTAATTTCCTATATTTTATTGGACATTTAGGCCAAGAGTCACCTCTAAGGGTGAATTGACCAAATTGCCCCTTACCGATCTGATCCATTTTTCTAATAACATTATATTGTTTCCTGAATCGTGATTCAATTATTTGAGCTTGTTCTCAATTTTTTTCTGTAGTTTTCACATTTCCCCTAACTTCACAATTATCCCTAAGCCTGGGGTGTCACAGTGTCCCACACGAAATTTGGGTAGCAACTGAGCTCTAAATGTGACACCCCTTACCTGTCTACAATGTAGCCGAGCAAGATATGCCACACAGTGTGCCGAAGCACCAAATTATATTTCAATTCAATTTACCCTTTTTTTCTTATTGATTTACAATTTTTTATTAATCTAAATTTTTCCGCAAATTTTATAGAAAATCCAGCAGAGTTCCGGCTGTAAATTAGAAAAATAGTTCTTCTGAATCTGTTAAAAACACTTCCAATAAAATCATCACATCATTCTCAGTCAACCACCCATATAATCTCAGCAATTTCTCAATTGACTTCAGTATCTCAAAATTTAATTCAATTCATATCACAGTCAATTCAATGAGAAATGCTCACATTTATTACTGAACATGGTTCATAGATAATTACATCAAAAACATAATTACATGAGTTTATAATATACATTACAAAAGTTTACAAAATATCAAAATATCAAAAGTGGCCTAATGTCCTACCAAATGCACTGCAATGTAAGGTGACTCTAAACTCTAAATGCAGATCTGAAAGCTCACCCTGTATGAGGCCTGCTGGACTCCGCAGCTATGTCTCCAGTGCCTGCGCATGGCAAAAGCGACGCGCTAAGCAATTCTGCTTAGTGGTGACAATATAAAATAAAATAACTAAAATAAAGTAAATATACAAAATGTATGTTTACATTTTTGGTAGACTGAATTTCTGATATTTATTGCAGTATTATTCGATTAAATTTTGGTAAGATTTATTATCATTGCCCGAGTAACCCATACTAGTTGACTGGACTAAATAAACGGGTAAACTGGCACTGGGTACTAAGTACCTTAGACCATCACACCATCCGTCACATTGTGTCTCCCGATGTGCAACAGAACAGCTAATAAGCTGTAATAATCATTAAGGATATAATTCAAGTATAATAACTCAATTATCATAGCCAAAGGCTATTTTATCACAGAATGGCATGGGAGGCCATTAAACACAAAATGGCATGAAGCCATATGCAGTACTGCTAACAGAACCTTATTGGCATGCCAATCTATCCAAACCAATCTTGCTAGTTATACTAGGGCATATTACACTTTTAAGTTTCATAATTCTTGAAATTCAAGTTTTGGGTTACTATTCAATTCATTAGTCAACAAAATGTTGACTTTTACATGGACAATAGGTACATTAGTTTTAATACTCCCAACATACCACATTTTGCATTCTAAAATTGTTGGTATTGGTTGCCAATACTATTTCTAAGCTTAATGTTAATTGTTCAAAATTTTCAGTTTTTAAGCTTTGTGTTTACTGTTCCATTAGTCATTTTTGCAGTGGGAATTTGGCAAAATAATCAACATGAAAGTTGTTCCTTATTTTGTCTAGTTACATTTCTTTTTTTGAATCACTCCATTTGGAGTTTTGTAGCTCAATTTATGGCTCAAAAATCATAACTGGCCGGATTATAATTTTTCCAGAATTTCTGGACTGACCAAATCTACAATTTTAGGAGTAGTGACTGCAGGTCACTTTTTGAATATGTTATGATCATAATTTGGGTTAGGTTTCTTCATGAATGTTGTAGGTCTATATCTCAGCTTATTTTTGGTAAAATTTCAGATCAATTGGACCTTTCTACACTAAGTTATGGTCAAATGACTAAACACTGTTCATTTGGTCAATTTGCCCAGGCAGAATGCAGGTCACCGGGATTAGGGCAATGTTTAGGTCAACTTGATTTGGTTTTCTGGGCATAGTTTCTTCACCAAAGTTGTGATATTATGTGTCTAGTTTCATGTCCAATTAGCCTTGCACCAATTAAACCTCTACAACTCTAGTTATTGCTACCCAAACTTGCTGGACTCATGCCCAGTCCTACAAGTCACCAAGGGCAGCCACACCCAACTCAATTCCCACTACACAAACCACTTCATTTTTTATTCAAACAAAACCAAATGGTCACTAATTGACCATTAAAACCTACTTTTATCATCACGTGATCAAAGTCTCATTTTTCATCCCAAACCCTAACTCAACTATCTCAGCCATGCATTATAACTTACATTTCATTACTCCACTTAAGAGATTTATATTAAGGGCAGCCATACTATCATTTTAGCTCCATAAAAATCATCACAATCTTACCCCAACCAAGGCTGCCAAAAATATGGGATGGGCATACACATGGTATTTAATAAATTTCTTTGTAATTTGTACTTAATCATAGTCCCTTAACATGAATTTAAAGAGAAAATCAAGGTTAGGTCACAAACCTCTAATGGAGTCACCTTTCAAGCTTGTAAGAACTCTTCCACTTTACTTCTTTTTGTTCTCAAAAGCTTCACTAAGATAAAAGAGTAAGGTTTTGTGTTGGGCACTTAGGGTTTAGTTGAAAGAAACTAAGGGAATGAAGCTTGAAAGTCATGAAAATGGAGGAGAGATGTGAGGAATGGATTTCGGCCAAATAAAGGAGAAGGTGGTTGCTAGCTTTTTCTAGAGTTTTTATTTCTTTTCCTTCCTTTTAATTTTTTATAAGTGGTTTTATTACATTTGATTGGCCCATAGATTTTAAATGACCTCATGCTTACCTCATTAAATCAATATTATCTCTTTTCTCTTCTTTTTTTCTTTTCTTTACTACTCACTTTTAATTTCATTTTTGGCAATGTTTATTCATATTTGATATCATAAAATTTATGTAATTAATTGGACAAGTTGGTCAAAAATCATCTCTGAAGACGAAATGACCAAAATGCCCTCTGTTTGGCTTAACGAGCCAAAATTGTGTGTACCGATAGAAAAATTTTTCTAAGCATTTTCTTGGTATTCTAATGCCATAAGAATCTCAATGACTCTGGAGTCCAAAAAATTATTTTATAATTTTTTCCCTCGGGTCTAAGGTTTTTAACGGCCTTCACCGTCACTTCCCCTTCGGGTTACTCTTCACTGGGGTTTCGGCTCGTTTAACCTTCGTGTATTTCGTTTCTAAAAATTTTCCTTGATTTTTATGAGCATTATTTAGTTTCTTTATAACTCCCCACTTTAGTCTAATTATAATTTCAAACATTCTAGCTGCCTAGACCGACATTGGTCACCGGAACAGTAGACTGTACGGACTAGCTAAAGTTAGGATGTTACATGTAGTCACTTCCCGGTATGATCACCTATCGCTATGGCCTCGGCTCATTTAACCCATTATGCTTTATTTTCTTTATTTCCATTTTAACTTCATATATTGCTATTAATTTTTATTCAGGGCTTTTCTGGGTGACACAGACATAATTCTAGACATCCTAACTGTCTAAACAGACATTAGTCACTGGAATAGTAGAATGTATAGACTGCTTAGTATAGGGGTGTTACATCAGGTTCATAAATGCAGCTGGAGCATTAGTCAATCCGAATGGCATTACTAAAAACTCATAGTGACCATACCAAGTCTTGAAGGTAGTTTTTGGAATACTCTGCTCCTGCACCCTCAACTGATAATAACCCGATCTCAAGTCAATTTTGGATAACACAGCTGCATCCTTCAACTGATCAAACAAATCATCTATGTGAGGCAGTGGATATCTATTCTTTATGGTCATCTTAATAAACTGTCTGTAGTCAATACACAGATGGAGAGTATCATCTTTCTTCTTGACAAACAGTACTGGTGCTCCCCAAGGTGACACATAAGGGCGAATGAAGCCCTTGTCAAGTAATTCTTGTAACTGCACCTTCAGCTCTTTCAACTCAGCAGGTGCCTTTCTATATGGAGTAATGAAGATTAGTTCCACATCAGGCATAACCTCTATTTCAAACTGCTCTCTTTCTGGATTTAATCTTGGCAGCTCTTTAGGAAAAACATCCGAAAAATCGCATATTGTAGCGATATCCTTCAGGCTTGGACTCCCCACTTGGGTGTCTACCACATGTACCAAGTATGCTTCACACCCCTTTCGAATTATTTTTCTTGCAAGTGCAGCCGAAATGAGATTTGATGGCAATAAATGCCTCTCCCCGTGTATTACCACATCACCATACTGAGGGAGACCAAAAGTGACTTTCTTAAGTCTACAATCAATCATTGTATGATGCATGGCTAACTAATCCATATCCAAGATGATATCGTAATCTCTGAAGGGCATTTCAATCAAATCAGACAGAAAAGTATGTCTTTGGATCACCAAAGGACAATCCTTATGCAACTTATTTACCCTGACCTCCTGGCCCAATGGACTAGTCACTTGCACATCAAAGTCCATTTTCAAACAAGGAATGGTGGCAGAACAAACAATACTAGCACTAACATATGAGTGTGTGGAACCAGGATCAAATAGCACATAAACAGCTTATTCAAAGAGGGAAAAAGTACCAGTTACTACATCAGAAGTCTTAGGCTCTTCTCTCTGATGCATTATGTACACTTTGGCCAGTGCGCGACTTTATTCTGGCTGATTTATAGTGCCTTGACTGCCTAAGGTACTACCCTTGGCTCTACCTTGGCCTTTGCCTCTGCTGGCTATGAACCTCTTATGGCAAAACCTTGGACTGACCCTTTAGTGGTGGTGGGTGGCCCAGATCTATGGGCACTAATACAATCTTTAGCAAAGCGCCCCGTAAAATCACAGTTGTAACAGGCACCAATGGCCTTGTAGCATACCCCACCATGGGTCTTGCACATGTCTCACAGGGACGTGGAGGGAAGGAACTCCTGGTCTTTTGCTAACCGGATCTAGGTGGTTTCTCTCCTGAAAAACTTCCCCTACCAGATTTTCTACTGCTCTGTCCCCCAAAGTTATTCCTCTTACCAGAATTACCACTGGAACTCTGACCCATTGATTTTCCACTCTTCTTTTTTTCTGTCTTCTCCTTCTTAGGTGCCCCTTCTGATTCTATTCTCTCTAACTCCAGGGCTTGAGATATCAGTTTAGAGAAATTGTCATGTCGAAATCCGACCACTTGCAATCTCAGACTAGGCTTCAAACCAGACTCAAATCTTTTACATCTATCCCTACTGGTGGTGAGTAGGCACCCAGTCTAGTGGCTTAAGCAGAAAAATTCCTTTGCATACTCAGTGTAACATCCTCACTTTACATAGTCCATATGTTCCACTGTTTCGATGGCTAATGCCTGCCTCGGAAAGTTGGAATGTCTGGAACTACACTTAATTGATAGTGAGGAAGCATAAAATAATGAAATATGTGATGAGAAAAATTAGGAAAAATAAAAGAGATGAAATGTGATTAAGTTAAGCGAGCCGAAACCCTAGCGATGGGTGACTGCACCAGGAAGTTACGGCGGGGACTGTTGACTAGACTTGGACCATGGGGAACTCGGGAAAATATTTTTGGGACCTAATTAAAGGTCTACAGAGGTGTAATTGACATTGTAAATGTCAAAAAAATTTTAGTAAGTCAATATAAACAAAAATGAAAATTAAAGAAATCGGCGGGTCAATGACCTAATCAGTAACACCGAAAAATTCAAAATGCAACCCGAAGAGAGGCATTTTGGTTAATTGACACCTAGAGTTGACTTTTGACCTAAATGTCCATTAAGAATAAGTGATAGTAAACTTTGAAAATGTCATGAAAAATAAAAATGTGGTACATAATGTAAATAGTGAAAGCTTAGTGACAAATTTGCAAATTTAGGAATTTAAGTTTAATTAATTCATTTCCTAAAGTTAGTACTCCACTAAGTGAGATTAAGGGACCTATATAAATTCAAAATGGATAGAATTTTATTCCATCTTCAACCTCTCTCCAACCAACCGAATACATCCTCCATGAAATCCTCCATGGCCGAACCTCATTCCACCACCATGCACTTATGATTCAAGCCTCCTTTCCACTTGGTTTCTTCATTAAAGCTTGTACACATACCTTGGACAGCATGTTGGGAGCAAAAAGAAGGAAGTTTAGTGAAGTTTAATCGAGCCCAAGTTGAGGGTGGTGCTAGTTTTCCTTATCTCACTTAATTAAACTTTGTGTTGAGGTTGAGACAAGTTGAATGGTTAAGAAAAATTAAGGAAATGGTTGAGTATTGGTGAATCTTAGATTTGGCAGCCATGAGAGGTGAGCTTGCTTGAGTTTTTCTTACACTAAAATGATGGTAATTAGTGTTGATTAGGTGAGTTTGATGTATTAATAAATTACCTCCCATGTATGTATAATGAACACTTGAAATTAGGAGTTTGGAAAGTGTATTTGAGAGCCTTGGCAAATGGCCAATTTCGGTAGCCTTGAAGTTTATGGATTAATATTTGATTTCATGAATTTAAATGATGAATTATGGTATTGATGGATTAAGGGCAGTATATGTAAGTAATGGTTGGAATTGTATGAAGTAAAGGTAAGTGATTTTATGTGTATGTATATGTTGAATTAAACTTTGAGAATTAGGATTGTAATATGTGCATGGAGTACTTGTGTATTCTACCCAAATTGACATAATTGAGTTATGATTAATGAGTATTAAAAGTGCCATGGATGCTTATTTGGAGTTTGGGAGAAGGAGGAGATTGAAATTGGGAGTGCTTATTGCTTGCAGGTTGAGTTATTGTTGAATCCAGTAGTTTGTTATTGCTATATCTCCCTTCGTGTTGTCCCAATTGGTATGAAGCCAATTGGAGGTATTTTGGGACATCCAAACCTTCATTTTTTCAAGAAGAAACCCTGCCCAAATTTCATTCATAGATTGGTCAAATTTTGGCTTGAATACGGTAGCTTGCTGGATTAGGCTCAGAATTGACCATATCAATAGTATGTATTCATATGGCCATAACTTGCACTAAGAAGGTCAGAATGACCTGAATTTGAAACCATTGAAAAGCTTAGACACAGGGCTACAACTTTGGTGAAGATCACAGAATCCAAAAATGCCATTTACTAAGTCAAATTGCTTGCACAATTTAAGATATCAAAACTGTCCAGAACCATTACAAACCTAGAATTTGACCATATGAACAGTAGTCACTCATTTGACCATAACTCACTCAAAACAAGTCCAAATGACCTAAAATTTATATCAATAGAAAGATTAAACATAGAGCTATAACTCTTATGAAGACACTAAAGCCCAGAAATGACCAGAACCAAGTGAAATTGTTTGCCCAAGTTAGAGTACTAAATCTGCCAGAATGGAATTTGACTTAAAAATGACCTAAATTTGCATTGAAAATACAATCTGTCCAGCTTTAGTAAATTGACCATAACTTGGTCTATACAACTCAGAATGAGATAAAATAAGTGGCAAAAATTCAATAAGACATAGACCTATAAATTTGCTTCTTTGGCCAGAATCTACAAACCAAGGGAAAAAGGATATTTAGCTAGATCAATCTAGCATACCAAAACTGAAAAATTGACAATACTATACAATAAAGCCTAGAAATAAATTGGCATTAAATGCTAACTTGTGAAAAATGTACAATGTACTATATTGGCATTATATTGAAATACAAATTGTGACATGTTGATACTAAAATCAACTTATCCATGATGTATAAAAAGGTCAACATGTTCGTTGACCAGTGAAAGGCATAAAGACGTATAAACCCTAAGAATAAAGAATTAAAAATGTAACCTTGTAATATGCCCTAGTTTACCTAGTTGACTAGTTTGGATAGGTTATGCCAATAGGGTTCTGACAGCTGTATTGTAAATAACTTCATGCCACACTATGTTTTATGGCTCATTATGCCACACTATGATTTAATAGCCTATGGCTATACGGATTATGTTATGATACTCGGCTTATTGCCTTACTGACTGATTATATGACTTCTTAGCCATACTGTTTGCACACCGGGAGATACTTTGTGACCGATGGTGTGACTACCTGAGATACTAGGTACCCAGTGCTATTTTATCTACTGTTTGCACTCCAGGAGATACTTTGTGATCGATGGTGTGATGGCCCAAGGTATTAAGTACCTAGTGCTATATCCATTTATCCAGTCTGGTCGGTATGTAGGCTACACGAGCAGTCAATTAAAATATTATTCAATTTAGGTAGTTAAGTATAATGAAATTTCAGTACAATTAAATTAAGTATTGAATAAAATGAGTAAAAGAGATTAGCAATAGAAACATAACAAAAATACAATTTGCAGAACCGTAGAGACTTAAAATACAATATAGTTAGAATAATTTGTATACTGAGTATATTTACTGAAAGGTTATAAACTATGCACTTCTAAAGAGGAACAAACTAGTATATAAGATAGTTGATATTAAAAATACCATACCAAATTAAATTGATTCCTGAGTATCCGAATTATGATTTATTTCTTTCTTTATTTGTATATATTATTTCTTGTTATACTATTGCACCACTAAGCAGAAATGCTTAGCGCAATGGAATTGTTTTTCTCGCGCAGGTACTTTGACTGAGAATTTTGGAGTCCAGATCTGCAAAAGTGTCAGAAGAGTTTAAGGTTATCACCTCCTCAACAATGCATGTAGATTGGGCTCACATTAAGCACATCATGTATTTTGTATAATTTAATTATTTCTTATATTGTAATTCAAATTAAGAAATTGCATTGAGTAAGTTTGTGATGTAATTAATTTGTATAATATGTAGAATGTGAACTTATGTAATTAGTTGACAAATTATGTTACTCAATGGAATTAAACATTTTGATATATGAGTTGATTATGAATATGAATGAGATTGAAATTGTGAATATGGAGAATATGTGATATTTATTACACTAGTCAGATTTAATAAACAACGTTAGTGCCTAAACCATTTTTAAATAAATATATCAAGAACTGTAATGAAATAAGATAAAATCATGTGCTCCGGCACTCCATGTGACACGCCTTGGTCGGCTACACTGTAGACGGGTGAGGGTTGTTACATTTAGCCACTGATCGGTTCTCCTATTTCAGACTTAAAAATTCTTGTAACTTCATATCTACATAAGTATCTGGAACATATTTCTATCTGAATTCCTTGAGGAAGTCATCCCATGTCAGAACAGGAGGTTCCACCAAACTGTGGGGGATGGTCTTGAAGGAGCGGAAGCATGAAAAACATAAGTTTATATCATTGAATTCAAAATTTTATCACCTAGGGTCACCTGCATCATGCAAGATTCATTTTTATCTATTTGATTTCAATGATAAACAGCATATTAAAACTCTTTTAATATGTTTTTGGATCTACATCTGCCATTTAAGATTTTAGAATTAATCAGATTAATTATTAGAACCCTAGATTAGATCAAGAACAAGTGCACTAACATTTTGATGCACTGCAGTGTGTTTAGCACATTTGGGATGCGTCTTTAGGACACCAGATATTGTCCCTCTAGCTTGTCCACAACAAGATCACCTATGGCAGCCCTTGAAAAGCTTCTAAAGCTTTTTCTATGAATTAGAAAATCAAGTTTTACCTTTTGAGAGATTACAGATGTAAACAGGACACTAGAAACAATTTTTAGTATTTTTAATTCAAGAGATTGTTTGCTAATCCCTTTGAATTGATGAGAGATGAAGAAGAAGAAGGGAGAAGGCAGCCAAGGGTGGCGGCACAAAGAGAGAATAGCAGCTTGTGTTTTTGTTCTTTCATCCTTACACTTATATAGCTAGGTCACCACTTAAAACCCTTGCCACATGTCACCTTTTGATTAGCTCTAGGTTTAATTGACCCAATCACATTGTGCCAAGTGTCAAACCTATATTTAATCTTGACTTTAATCATCTTACATGATTAAAAGACATTTGGCAAGCTTATGTGTAGTGCCATGTGTCAACATCTCATGGTACCATATGTCACCCTGTGAAATGACCAAAATACCCCTGTGAATTAATTTTGAATTCTCAACCTAAAATAATTATTTCTCTTCTTCTAATCAATTTATATCAAATATAAATTAATTAATTAATCTCTATTAATTAATTTCTCATTATTTAAATTCATATTTAAATACTTTAAACATAAATTTAACTTATACTATACATCCAATAACCTATATTTGGTTTCAAGCCATGCTAGGAACTTTGCAATCTAATTGCAAACCAAACCTATTTAATTAATCAATTAAACTCTTTAATTAATTAATTAAATCATATTTAATTTGGTGATTACTTGTGCATGTGTGTGACTTACTAGGCTCATCACTAATTGACAATGAGACATGATATCAACTCTTAATATCATCAGAACTCTTACTTACCATAAATGATTTTTCTAAATCATTTTATGCACCTCATAGACCAAGGTTAACACCTAGCATAGCATACCATGGCCACCCAATTAGTAATAAGGTTTACCTTAAATGAACCTATAATCATATATTAACATACACTAGAATCTCTCTGTTACAAAATCCCAATTCGAGCTGGAGTTATGGTTTATGTCAAAACCCATTTGCTATGAATATTATGTTCTCTTTTAATTCCAGTTCTTGATTAAAAAGATTTTCTCATCAGAAACTCTTTTCTAATTAAATCTATCTGCCCTGGCCAGAAACTTGAAACATCAAGAACAATTAAATGAACATAGGATTTTATCCCTATTTACTTAGAGGAACAGATTCCATTTTGATCAACACCTACCTCCATATATAACTAATAGGAGCCAACACATGCCCATATACCCATACACAGTACAAGTATGAAAGCAGTATCAAACTCAAACCACCTATATACAAGATAACTGTGCTATCTCAGGTTTAAAGATTATATGCACTGATATGATTTATGACAATACATTGACATGAGTAAACTCCATGTTCTTGTCATAAATGTCACTGATTTGGCCTACTTATCATGTATAAGTGTCTATCATGTTTGTTATATGGCATGAGACTCACCATTTCATCTTATTTATATCTCATATAAATAACTTTGAAATAAATATGAATACAATCTTTTTGGATAAGTCATGTCCTTATTGTGAAGTATCCTCGATTGTGAACCTATTTATGATACTTTATACTAGAAATACTGTCACTCATATTCTTAACAACTTAAGAATAGAATTTCTAACAAAATATCAATGGACGTTTTCTATTACACATAAATATATTATGTAAACGGAAAAGTGAAAATGCCTTTTATTAATAAAAACATGTACAATATACATACTAAATGATATGCTTTAGAGCATACTACTAACAATCTCCCACTAGCACTAGAGTCATTCATTACAATATCTTAGACCCATCTTCTCAAGATGTCGATCTAGCTGAGTCTGTGACATAGGCTTAGTGAATGGATCAGTTGGATTTTCAGCTGATGCTATTTTCTGCATGGCTACATCACCTCGTCCAACTATTTCTTTGATAATGTGGTAGCGTCTTTCTATGTGTTTGGATTTCTGGTGAGACTGGAGTTCCTTAGCCTGTATGACTGCTCCATTATTGTCACAGTGAAGTGGAACTGCTGACTCAATGGAAGAAACTACTGCAAGTTCTATCACGAACTTCTTTATCCAAACAGCTTCCTTTGCAACATTTGATGCAGCAATATACTTAGCCTTGGTAGTGGAATCTGCAGTCGTACTCTGTTTGGAACTCTTCCAACTGACTGCACCTTAATTATAAATGAACACATACCCAGAGGTAGACTTTCTATCATTGATATCTAATTGGAAATTAGAATCAGTATAACCATCCAATTACAAGTCTCCACCTCCATAAACTAAGAATAAATCCTTAGTTCTTCTCAAGTACTTAAGAATATTCTTGACAACTATCCAGTGTTCCAAACCTGGATTGGATTGATACCGGCTAGTCAAACTAACAGCATATACGATAT
This sequence comes from Hevea brasiliensis, assembly GCF_030052815.1. Classification (NCBI taxonomy): domain Eukaryota; kingdom Viridiplantae; phylum Streptophyta; class Magnoliopsida; order Malpighiales; family Euphorbiaceae; genus Hevea; species Hevea brasiliensis. The sequence goes on along the minus strand of NW_026614814.1, from coordinate 3,730 downwards.
CCGACCTGGTACACAATATTGCATACATTAAACTTCCAATAGCCGAAACATATGGAATCCTGGCCATTTTATCTCTTTCTTCTGGTGTCTCTGGAGACATCTCTTTAGAAAGGTGGATACCATGTCTCACTGGTAACAATCCTCTCTTGGAATCAAGCATGTTAAACATCTTTAACACCTTTTCCAAGTATAGACTTTGGGATAAACCAATTTTTCTTTTTGCTCTATCTTTATAGATGCGAATCCCAAGAATATAAGTTGCCTCCCCTAAGTTTTTCATGGAGAATGTATTTGACAACCATACCTTTACAGTTGTCAACATACCTGTGTCATTACCCATCAGTAAAATGTCATCCACATATAAGACAAGGAAAGTGACAATACTATCACTAACCTTCTTATATACACATGGCTCATCCTCATTTTTGATAAAACCAAATGACTTAATGGCTTCATCAAAACAGATGTTCTAACTCCTCGAAGCTTGTTTCAACCCATAAATGGATCGCTTTAGCTTGCATACCTTGGAACCATCTTGGAATTCAAAACCCCTAGGTTGTTCCATGAAAATGTTTTCTTCAATGTATCTATTGAGAAAAACTGTTTTGACATCCATCTGCCAAATCTCATAATCATAGTATGCAACTATTGCTAATAGAATCCTAATTGATTTAAGCATGGCAACAGGTGAGAAAGTCTCCTCATAGTCGATTCCTTACCTTTGGCGAAACTCTTTCACTACTAGCCTTGCCTTATAGGTCTCTACCTTTCCATCAGAACCAATTTTCTTCTTGAAAACCCATTTGTTCCCTATAGGTACAATACCTTCAGGTGGGTCAACAAGATCCCAAACTTGATTCTTATATATGGAATCAATTTCGGATTTCATAGCATCAATCCACTTTGAAAAGTTTATATCTGATATAGCTTCTTCATAGGTAAGTGGATCATCTCCATGATCTACTTCTTTATGAGTTGACAACTCTTGTTCTTCTTCATAAAGCAAACCATATCTCACTGGTAGGTGAGATACCCTGGTTGTTCTACGAGGAACAACTGTAGATGTTATATCAATAGGTGTAGGTTGAGTAGATGGATCCATATCCATCTGATCTGTTGGTTGGTCAGAAATCTCCAATTCTATCTTTGTTTGCCTTCCTTTGCCTCCTTCTTGAATAAACTGTTGTTCAAGAAATGTGACATCCCTACTTATCATAACCTTTTGTGATGTAGGCAAATAAAAATAATATCCAAAACTATCTTTTGGATATCTAACAAATCGATCCTTTTCTGTTCTGGTTTCTAATTTATCAGTGTTCAGCTTTTTCATATAAGCTGGACAACCCCAAATCTTAACATGCTTAAGACTTAGTTTTCTTCCATGCCATATCTCATAAGGTGTGGAAGAAACTAATTTTGATGGAATCCTATTCAGAATATACAAAGCTGATTCTAATGCAAATCCCCAAAAAGAGATTGGCATATCAGTATAGCTCATCATACTACGTACCATATCCAATAGGATACGATTTCTCCTTTCAGATACACCATTCAACTGTGGTGTTCCTAGAGGAGTCAGCTAGGAAACAATGTCGTGCTCTCTTAAGTATTCATCAAATTCAGTACTCAAATATTCACCTCTATGAACTGATCGAAGAGCTTTAATACTCTTTCCTATTTGATTTTCTACTTCAGATTTAAATTCTTTGAACTTTTCAAAGGATTCATGTTTTTATTTCATCAAATACAAATACGCAAATCTTGATTTATCATCAATAAAGGTAATAAAGTAATGAAAACCGTCTCTAGCCATTTCCTTAAATGGACCACATACATCACTATGTATAAGCTCTAAAATATTTTCAGCTCTTAGCCCTTGTCCAACAAAGGGTGATCTAGTCATTTTGCCCCTGAAGGCAAGATTCACAAGTTGGAGTAGGCTCAGAGCCCAATGAGGATAGAATCCCCATTTTCTCCAGTTTTGCAATCCTATCTTCTGCAACATGACCTAACCTTAAGTGCCAAATATATTTTGAACTTGAGTTGATTTTCACCATGGCATTGTATTTATTTAGATCACTTGCATTTATTTTGTGTTTGTCATAATTATCCAAATAATAAAGACCATCATTCATATAACCCGAACCAACATATTTATTTCCAAAATAAATATTACAAACATCATCTGTGAACTGAAATTTATAGCCATTTCTAGTCAAACTAGATATATAAATGATGTTCTTAAAAGCATCAGGTACATATAAAACATTATCCAAATACATAACATGTCCAAACATGTAAAAAGATTTAGATCTTATGGCTAAAGCTTCAATAGTTGAGCCATTGCCAATCCGCACTCTAACATCTCGAGAACGCAAGCTGCTACTATTTGCTAGTTCCTGCATATCATAAGAAATGTGAGAACTGGAACCAGTATCTAAAACTCAAGCTGTAGATGAACTATAAGTATCATCAGAATCTAAATAACAAGATATAGATATACCTTTCAAAGGTCTATCCTTCTTGTCCTTCAGAGAAGCAAGATACTCTGGGCAGTTCCTTTTCCAGTGCCTATCCTTCTAGCAGTGGAAACACTTTCCTTTGCCTCCATCAGCTTCAGTCTTCCCTTTCTGTTTAGCTATTTTCTTGGAAGGACCAGGAATCTATGGTTTCTTTTTCTTATTGCCCTTCTTCTTATTGGATTTTCTAGTAAAAGAAGATGCAATCAAAGCTACCTATTTTCCTTTATTGCCTGGCATATTCTTTTGGGCAATAATCAGCATATTAAGTAAACTAGCCAAAGTGCATTCCTGTTTAGTCATATGAAAATTTGTTACAAAATTCTCAAAAGACTCAAGAAGGGACTGAAGGATCAAATCCGTTTGCAGTTGGAAATCCATGTTAAAGTCAAGATGTTCCAGCTGCTCAATCAGCCGAATAATCTTATGGACATGATCCCCAATATTCTATCCCTTAGACATCCACATGCGGAATAGCTGTCTAGATATCTCATACTTAGCATTCCTGCTGTGCTCACCATATAACTCTTGTAGGTGAAGGAGGATCTCACTTGCACTCTGCATGTTCTCATGCTACTTCTGTAACTCACTACTCATGGAAGCAATCATGTAACACTTAGCTCTCATATCATGCTCCTTCCACTTGTCCAAAGTTTCATGTTCCTCTTGAGTGGCCTCTGGAGGTAAGGGACCAGGAACATTTGAGTTTATAACATATCCTATATGTTCAAGGTTCAGGACAAGTTTCAAATTTCTTAGCCAATCAGACAGATTAGGTCCTGTCAACCTATTGCGATCAAGTATGCTTGCAAGGATATTGGATGGTGGTGGTTGTTCTGTGCTCATTATTTTCAAAAAATTAACTGCAGAAAATAACCAGATTAATTAGTAAATGTATCATGTAATTAACCAAAATGATTATGGTCTTTTAATCAAATTGGTCCTCCCACTAACTCAGCGAATCCTACACTTCCAAAGTAGAAAATGGAAATCCTAGTTGGATGGATTTCTAATGGGTGATTGAATTCTTATAATTCTATTGATCATCCTCAGGTACATCCATTATTGGAATTACAATAAACTATAAGTGAGCAACTCCTTGCCCATCACATCTCATGTGAGATTCAATCTTTTATCTAGCCCCTAATGCTCAAAATCTCAGGTACATCCATTATTGACTTATCTTGCATTAGTTAAGTTGATCCCGGTAG